>NC_031770.1:19273919-19511419 GCF_001522545.3 Parus major
TGGTGACCAGTGACAAGACCTGAGGGAGTGGCCTGAAGCTGTGTTGGGAGGATTTATGTTGGATATTAGAAAAAGTTTTTCACTCAGAGGGTGGTTAAGCACTGGAGCAGGCTTCCCAGAGAAGCCTGGTCACATCTCAAGCCTGCCAGAGTTCAAGGAGCATTTGGACACTGCTCTCATGCACATGGTGTGACTCTTGGGATTGTCCTGGGCAGGGCCAGGAGTTGGACTTGGAAGATACTTGTGGGCCCTTCTAACTTAGGATATTCTATAATTCTATATTCTATATGCTGAAACAGAGTATCCAAGGGACATCTCCTTGTTTCTTTTTTGTCCAGTCATAACAAGATTTCTTAAACAACACTATCTATTCTGAAGATAATTTCCTTGCTTTCTAATATCACGCCTTTTTAATTGTACACAGTTCTGAAAGTCAAAACTTATTATTTCTTATAGTGCCACAGGATATATTTAATTCTGTTGAAAAACTGGATAACAGTTGTTACCTTATTTTTTTTTTTTTAATGCTCCAATTTTATTAAAAGCAAGTAATACCATGAGAAATTTTGAGGAAAAATTCAACACTGAAACATGGATTAAGAAAAGCTTAATATACTACCTCAGATAGGCTCGGACCCTGCATGCTCGAAACCAGCGCTGGATTTTGACAGCAGCTTTGTACTTTGTTTTTCTGTCTTCATCTATAGCTCTGAAAATATAAAAGTAGTAATACTTCTCAGCATGATAATGTATAAAAAAAGCAAAAATATTATTCTATATATGTTTTATTGTTGCAGCTTGGGATTTTTATCACCAGGTTTTTCACTTTTAATTCTACATAATTCAGTGGTAGTGCAGAAAAGTATAATTTACATTAGTTGCATAGTATGAAGGTAACAAAGGATATTATGGCTTGTAGAGGATGTAAGTTTTGGGATTGGATATTTCTTATTCCCCTACAATACTTAGATACATGTCAGCATGTCACATGGACATCTTCCATTGTAGGTGAAAAATGTGCATAATGCTTTAATAATTAGGCCCGAGTTACAAAAAAAATCACACAACTGTATAAAATTGCGAATCTACAGTGTTTGTGACAAAGCTAAAAGTCATGTTAGGAAAACATGAATCTAAAAGAGATTAGAGGAAAATATTGTTAGTCTGGAGGAGACTTTACAGAGAGTTCAGGAAGAAATCATTACCATTATGAGGTATGAGATCACCTCTAGCTTTTATTCTTTTTTGTTTGTTTCAAAATGTCAGTAACTGTCAAGTCTGTGAACTTAAATTTTAATTTCCATGGATTTTTATTCTTTAACACTTTTATTAGGAACATATTCACCAAATTCTTTAATTTGTTACACCTGACAAAAAAATAATGATTAGGTTACTGTTAGTTTTCTTAATTAGCTCTCTTAATAAAGTTTCATGTCAACATTAATTGCCTCAGTAAATACCAACAAGATTATTGTTCATCTGATAAGTTAGGATTATCCTCATTATATTTCTGAAAATTAAATGAATTGCAGATTTACTACCAGAGATCAAGAAACATTAGCTCCACTCATTCTATATCATCTGGTGCAGCATGTGCTCTCAAATCACATTAAATAGGCACAAATTTTCACTATCTGACATGCATCAGAAATTCCCAGTGCCTGAAAACTCTGAGAAACAGGCTTTTTTACCTAAAATCACAAAATTAATAGTTTTCAAAACTGACTAGATAGTTTTCTTGCTCCTTTCCTGTGCAGCTTAACAGTCTTCACAGGAAGCAGACACATCCAGAATACTTTTACTTAGAGGAAAATGATTTTGATCAAAAGGGTATGAGCGATTTGGCCCTGGGCAGGCAGCCACAATTACAGCTTGGAAATGAAGGGGATGTGGGATTGGTTGTGTCAGAGGTGCCAGCTCCAAACCCAGCCCTACCCACTTGGCAATGACAAGAGTCTCCTAGAAGAGCAGAAGCCTTCTCCTTCCTTACTCTCTGATAGTTTGTTTTTTCTAGTTGGCATTTAGTTTGGCCTGGCCAGGATGGAATAGGAGTCCTTGTAGAGATTATTGAAGCGAACCAACAGACTTGTTTTTCTCATAGGATAGTTCCACAAACACTTTCAGTTGCCCTTGCCAGCAGAACTGTTTCAAGGTATGTTTCTCAGGCAGGTATCTGCCCTTTTGATCAGATTGCACAGTAGTCATATTGATTGAATTAAGCTCTGAGAGTCACAGATATTTCTCCAAGGCTGTACTGAAAGTTAAAAAGGCCTACACAAGCACCTGACATACAGATACTACAGTAAATAAAAGTAGGTTCTTGAACAAGTAGAGTGATAAAACTGTGTAACACTTAAGAGAATGAATTAATAGATCTTGTATATTCTACTCCTCATACTGAGGGTATTTCTCAAAATGCAGGAAATGCTTATGGTATTCTTGCATTGTGGTATCATTGGGCAAGTTCTTCCCTTGGAAGGTGCTTTCCCTGAAAAAGTCCAGTTTAGGACACCTCATATCTCTCACATAAACGGAGTTCTGCATAAAGCACAACAGGAATGTTATTAAGAACATAAAAATATGATTAAGACTTGTTGCTGCACTGGGCTCTTTGAATCCTCTCATTCGCATTCTGAACTGCAAATCTGAATTTTCTGAAACTGACGGATCATAGCTCATTCTTAGAAGGGAAACAATTCATTTTTGGAGAGTCCTGCCAAAAAACAAATCCCCAAACATCAAACATGCTGCCCTCCGATGGATTTCCAAGTCTGGCTCAGGCTACTCTTTCTAACCTGAAATATGTGAAATACAAGCATAGCCTCCTGTAACTGATGTTTGTTTAGTGATCTGCTGTGTGTACAGCCACAAGAGCATGAGTGAAAGTTCAGGCAAAGAACAGAAAAACACAACACTTTACATGCAGGCAGGACTTGATCTCTGTAACTTTTTGCAATGTTCAGGAGCTTTGCTATTCATGCTAATGATGTTGTAATTAGATTCCAAAATAAATGATTAATTAATTAGTGAAGACAAAAATCACAACTATGCTAAACATGTTTGGTGGTTTTTTATGTTCGAGCTTTTGCATTACGCATACAGCAACAGTGCAGCCGAATAAAAGGATTTATAGGACAAATCTCTGCAATATTTAAGTGAGTCTTACAACTTTTCATTTTCTAAAATCTGGTCTTGGAAAAGTTGGCTGCCTCCATTCTGGGAGTCAGAACACTCTGCACAAACCATCCCAATTGGTGAGGACATGGACAACATATCTGATCTGATCTCTTTCAATTAACTTTAAAAAAAATTAAATAAAATTTTAAATAAAATAAAAAAGAAGTAGTGTCCTTGCAAGAGGTCAAACATCAAGGCACAGCCACAGATGTGAGCCGTGAGAGCGGGGAGTCGGGGCTGGCGTGCCGCATCTTGAGGGATGCTCAGGGAATAACAGCGCCTCTAGGGCGGGTCACAGGAGGCTCCAGAGGCAGGACCGGGGAGAGGAGGTCGGCTCCCGAGGGGGAGAGAGAGGAACTTGCGAGGCTCAAGCGCGTTTCAGGAGTTTCCAGAGGCTCCTTTCCCCTCAAAATTAGCAGGGGAGCCAGGGAAGAGCGGGACACTCAGTATTTTCAGTGCATAAACAGGCCCCTTAAAGGCGCTGCGCTGCGCCCACCAGATCTCCTCAGATCGCTGTGGCAAAGTTGGGGAACAAGGCGGTGGGTTGGTGCTCTCGGGAGGGATTTTAAAGCGATACAGTTTCACAGAATCGCATAATCACAGAGTGCGTCAGGTTGAAAGGGACTACAGTGGGTCATCTGGTCCAACCTCCCTGCTCAAGCAGGGTCATCCCAGAGCACAGGACTGTGTCTAAACGGTTCCTGAATATTTCCACTAAGGGAGACTCCACACTCTTTCTGGACAATCTGTTTCAGTGTTTGGTCACTGCGCAGTAAAGTTCTTACTCATATTTAGATTGAACTTGCAGTATACCAGTTTCTACCCATTACCATTCGTCCTACTGCTTGGCACCACCGAGAAGAGCCTGGCCCATCCTCGTCACACCCTCCCTTCAGACACGGATGGGGTTCTCTTTCACTCTTCGCTTTCCGAGGCTGAACAGGCCCAGCTCCCTCAGCCTTTCCTCGTAAGAGGGATGCTCCAGTTCCTTAATCATCTTTACAGCCTTCCACAGGAGCTTCGTGTTTCTCTTGTACTGAGGAGCCCAGAACTGGACAGTTTCCAGGGGGGCTGCCTCCATTTCGTTGCCGGCGGAGAGCGGGGCTGGCCCAGCTGTCCGGCCCAGCCCAGCGTAAGGCGGTGTATCCCGCCCCACCTCCAGTACGTCCCAAGTACCTGTTCGTAAGGAAATACTCCTCCCGGAGTCCCTCCAGCCTCTCCTGAAGCCGGGCCAGAGCGGCCATGCTTCCTCCTTCCTCCCGCCCTCAAGACGCTGCCGCCATGGCAACGGGACCGTCCCAGTGCGCCCGGGCGCGGGGGTGTCGCTGCTCCCGGCGGCCCCGCAGCCCGGCACGGGCAGCGCTTCGGGGGCAGCGGGAGCTCCGCGGAGCTGTACCGAACCCGAAGCGGGGGTGCCGAAGGGGACGCGGCGTTCCTAGGCAGCGGCCGGGGGAGAGAAGGGAGGAGGCGAGGTGGTCGCGTCCGGCTTCCTCTGGTGCCGCGGCTGCTTCCGGGCTCTCATCATGGGGGACTGAGGAGCATCGCCGGCCGCCCGCGCCCTCCCCGCCCGGCCCGAGCCCTCCGGCCCTCGGCCCCCGCCCGCCTCCCCTCGCCCAGTCTCTGCGAAGCGGCGCCAGCCTCCTCGGGGAGCGGCCGGGGGAGGCGCCGGGTTCATGTTCCGGGTCGCTGAACATACCCCGACCCGAGCTCAGGCGGCGAGGAAGAGCTGGTAAGCCCGGAGGTGACACACGTGCCCGCCGCCCCTGCCCGGCTGCGGGGCCGCTGCCTGCGGGAGGGGCCCGGACACCATCTCCGCGCCACGCGTGGGGCGTGGGAACCTGGGGGCGAGTGGTGGCCCCCCGGCCGGGCCTCCCCGCTGCTCCCCTTTTCGCTGGCAGGAAGGCGATGGAGCTCGCCCCAGGCCCCCGGGGGACGAGGGGCTGGAGGTCCGAGATGTGCCACTGTCGTGTCTCGGCGGCTGGACGCGTTTATGAGCGAGCAGTGGGCTGGAGGAAGAAACTTCCTCGTCTTGTTGAAAAAGGGATAGTAGGCGAAAGATAAATTAAAACTTTTGTCGCAAGTTTATTTAGGTTTTCCTGTCTGTGGTTTTCCAGTAGTCGCAGACTCTCTAAGGCCTAAAGCCCTTGCAGCGTGTGTAGCTGAACATCCAGTGCGGTGTGTGTTTCCTGCTTTAAAGCTTTTCTGCTGCAAGAATCAACAAGTGCTGCTGTAGCCATCGAGCAGGGAAAGTATGGGTAGTTCTCCTGCAAAAAAAGTTGATAGATTTACTGTTTTATGTAATACCTTATGCTAGCATAGTAACCTCAAAGGCCACATTATTTTTATTGTAGTGCTGTAAGGAAGGGAGGCTGAATAATAGAATAGAAAAGGTCAGTTCTGTTAGTAGGCCGTGGAGATATAAGGACTGGTAGTGGAGAGAGTTGATGGAAACAAGACGTTCCAAGCAACCAGCTGGGAAGCCTGTAATTTTCTTTCTGAAATGTTGGGTATCTTGTGATATGTCTGGTGTCAACTGGTGTGTGTAGCTTCTCACTTGTTTCACTTATTAATGGAAGCATGGAGGATTGTGATGGGTTTTGTTTGTAGGGTTTTTTTCAAAAGTTCATAAACATCTTTTAGAGGCTATGTTAAATATACAGACACCTGCTGGTAGATTTCCCAGCTGAAATAGATTTGAAATAGATTTTCTTTCATCTTTTTCTTTCTTTTCTGGAGATGGGGAGGAAGAGGAATGGAAAGGTTTAGTGCTTTGTTTCTCCTCCACTTTTGCTGATACCATCATTTTTTTCCCCTTGTGTGTATTTTTTCTCTACATTTTTCTAAATGAGAATACTCTCAAAAAGAGATTTTGTTTGCCCAGTTGATAATTATTTGCTAGAACAAGTTTTCAGGTGTTGCTAGGCATCCAAATTTGCCTGGTGTAAATATAACAGCTTCTGTTGGTGTAATTCAGAATATTTCAGAGAATGAGGTATACTCAGAGGCACAAGTGTTTTTATCTGAGTATTAATGCTGTATGCAGTAGAAATATTGTCCCAGACATTCCCAACATGTATCTGTGTTCTGTCAAATACTTCACTATTTATTTGACCTGTTATTTGGCTTTTAATTTTAATATTTCATGTCTACATAAAATAATTTAGTTCCAGAGACTTCTAGAGTAGCCCTCAGCAACATGAGGTGAAGGCATATTTTTCTGTAATTGTCATCAGACAGTAAAGATTTTGCTTATGCTAGTACACCACTCAGAGGAATTCAATACAGAGGAAAATATTGAAATGTTGTCCATTAAAAATCTGACCACTCCTCAGAGCTGCTGTCTTATTCTACACAAGTTATTTCAGAAGCTGTCTATTAAAGGAGGCCCGTTTGAGCGGGATGCAGGAAAATACTTTTTACAGTGTCTAATACTCAATGTAGAAAATTAAGAAGTTGTGCTTTCTAAAATATTAAGATCCTAAACAGGTGAGTAGGTTTAGAACTGGCACAGAGTAAAATTTTTCACTTTTTGGAGTGGTAAAGCTCCTCCAAAGCAGAATGTTTTTCATTTAAATTGTGAATTCATGTGACAATTTAAGAATAGTTTGCAGTTTGGATAATTGCTGGGCATTCTGATTCTTTTGATAATGACTCTGGTGCTTTAGCATATTGCCATGATTTGACAGGTCATGTGATTGTGCACCTTGACAATTAATTAATGAAGTCATACTTCTGAAAAGGGCAAGCATATCAGTAAATGGCAGCAATGGGATTGCAAGAATTGCCCTCTCTCATGACAAATTGCTCCAAATCTCATTTCTGGCTGACCAATTCATTCATGTTAGAGCCTTGTTAAATGTAGTTCATGTCAGCATCTTTTTGACTGTATGCCATTGCTCTGTACTGAACACTTTTTCACAGATAAATGTGAGTAGACTGATAGTATTTATTGTTGTGCCTTCTTAGATAACCAGCAGTTTTAGGAAAGTCAGATGTACCTACTGCAAATTAGTCTGGTCCTAATTTTTAGGGGAATCAGCAATATAATAGGTGATAAAATTACATCATTCCTGAAATACTTTTTATTGTACAGGACAGAATTACAGAAATGCTCAGGCTGGAAGGAACCACGGTGGGTCATCTGGTCCCTGCTCAATCAGGGTCATCCCAGAGCACATGGCACAGCATTGCATCCAGATGGGTCTTCAATATCCCTGATGAGGGAGACTGCACACTCTCTCTGGTCAACCTGTTCCAGTGTTTGGTCACCTGCACAGTAAGGAGGTTCTTCCTCACGTGAGGAGAATCCACAAATGCCAGAGTTGATGTCCAAAAAGGAGACAGGAGTCTTGCACCTTTATTCAAGTAAAGAGAGAGAATCCACTGGAGCACACACCTGTGGTGTTTTCTCACTCAAGGTTTTGGAGGGCGCAGCCTCCTTTTATCCTAAGCTCCCGACCGTACCTTGCCCTCTTCCTTTCCCCATTGGCTGGGGTATAGGAAGGTACAGCCTTCCCGAACTGCCTACCACATACTCTCCCCTTGAACCTACTCTTTTACCCCAAAGCTCAGAAGTTCAGGCTTGTACAGACCCCCACTTGTTTGTTTCAGGAGCCGAGCTGTCTGGGCTCTGCAGGGAGCCTGCTGCCCAAAGTTAGTAGAGACATAAAGACCTATTTCAAAAATGTTAACACCCACACCTTCACTCATCAAATCGTTTGTAAAGACATTAGCTTTCCTCTCAACTCCTCCTTTATTTCTCAATTTGTCTTTACAAACCCTAGTTAATATTAACCCTTTAACAATAAGCAACATTTGAAACACACCCTCCTGACATTTCTGATCCCTGCACCAGGTGTGGCAAATAAATACAGAGAATAAAGTAGACAGTGGACAGTTCCTGTTAGTCCATTAATCACTAGAGGTCCTTGTCCATGGCTGCTGATAGCCAAAGTCTCCCATCCTTTTCCTCCAGCTGAGAAGTCCAAACCTCCAGGGCATTAGAGAATTTGGCCTGAGTATGATGGGTCCACCTGTCCTGGCTGCTGTCTCTGCAGTCCTGGTTGGAGGTTATGAACAACAAAGTCCGAAGGCAGCATCTGTGCTAAGTGGGCTTCTTGTTCAAGGAACCCCAAAATTTATGATTGGAGGAATAAAATGTTGATAGTGAATGTATGCATTCAAATATGTAGGAGCTGCATATTTGATACAGAAGTTTGTAGACATTTCTAGACAGTGAAGTAACTGTCTTTAATTGAGGAACAGTCACTTCCATAAATTTTCATTTTTTTTTCAAAATTCTCATATACTATTATTATTTTGTCAAATTTGTTTACGTACGTAACAGATGACAAAAAAAGGTGAGTTGGCATACCTTGAAGAATGAAAATAACCTGGGATCTGGGAGTTGGTTTTCTCTTTTCATATATAGATGTGCTCCAGCATGATATCCTGGTTTGTCTCAAGAGTCTATCTTTTATAACTGTCCATCCTATCTCATATGAAAGTCAAAACCATTCAATTTCTCTTAGTGTCTCTTCTGATATTGTCACATGAAAATCACATTTTTATTAAGTCTCCTTGGCCTACAGGTCAGATTTACTTTGAACATGTTGCCAATGTGTTGGATCTTAGTCTTTACAAGAATGAGGATCCTCAGAAGGTGCACAGTGTGGAGCTCTTTTGGAAGGTAGCTCTTAGACCCTGCAGTGATGGTTGATGTGGGATGGAAGGGATGGCTTGTGGAGTAGCTTTGCATACCTGTGGTCCAGCAGATAGTGCCAAATGACAACTGTATGTGGATGTGGAACTGGAGGCTTTGTCCACCTCTTAGTGATGGCTTTTTAATGACAGGGAGTTTAGATAGTCTAGGCACAACTTCAGTTTCTGCTCATAGAATTGTTAAGTTTAGAAAGACCCTCTGAGGCAGAGTCTGACTTTATCCCAGCACTTCCACGTTCACCACTAAACTGATGGTTTGTTACCTGGTGCAACATCTACATGTTTTTTGAACACTTTCACCAGTGCTGCCACCACTTCTCTGGGCAGTTTGGTTCAATACCTGACCATTCTTTCCTAATATTTTTCTTCCTAATGGAGATTTTTTTCACAATATATATTTCTTCTAAACCCCCCCTGGTGCAGCTTAAGGCCATTTCCTCATCTTGTTGCCTGGGAAGAAGGGAAACAAAAGCTTCTGTGTAACAGGGGTTTATCAGTGATTTCCTGATCTACCATAGTCTCTTGCTAGCTTTTTAATAATTTTTACTTAATTGTGCTGCTTTGTTTTGCTTCCCCCTTTGTGTGTCCCAAGAACCATGATAGTTCTCGTTTTTGAATCTGTAAATTGTTCAAGTAAGGCAGTGAGATTTATCATGTGCTGTTCTCTCCCAAATAATTGCACATCTTCAATCCAAATTTCAGTCACACTCATTAATAAAGCAGTGCTCTCCAAACAAGTGCTTCTAAGGCTTTGTGAAAATAACTTCTGATGTGGAGAAATGGGATTCAAGTTAGTACCTATCTGAAGATAAAGGTACTCTGTGGGTACAACTGTGTTACAGGACATCAGAGAATCCATATGGGAAAACATTATAGGAGTCAGGTTTTATAATCCCAATGTTGAAGGAACTATTTGATTTTGCTTTTGCTTTTAGCTTGTGATCAAGGTGGTTTGAGAAGGAGGTAAAACTCATGATTCTTTTTGGAATTGATGAAGCACAAATGAAGCATAAATTTAGCTGCAAGATGCCCCAGTCCTATTTAACAGGAAAAGGTATAGAACTAGAAGATAAATGTAAATGCAGCTGTTGGCTTGGCAAGAGACAATGCCTCTCCTTAAGAGTTGTACAACTAAATTAACATCAGTGTGCATTTGTTAAATGTCTTGTGAGCAGTCAGAGCTCTATATTGTTATGTGCTTTAGGTGAGAGGTGAACAAAAATTATACTTAATTTTCACTGAAATAGTGTCTATTATTTCCATTAGGATTTTCAGTTTGAATATTAATACTGAACAGAAGCTGTGTGATTTGTTTTGGAGCAGGTGAAAGCAGTTATGCTGTTTCCTGCAAACAGGACTTATACAGTCTGTTCTCTTAAGGGTTAGAGAGGAAATGGATCAGCCTTTGGTGAACTACATTAAAATTGCTTCAGATAAATGTAAAGGTCAGTGTAGGCAAACTAGATGTTCTTGTAGTAAAGTAGGATCCTCTCCTAGTGAGGACATTACAGTTTATTGCTAGCTGTGGGCTGTTGCTGTAACAGCTTTTTTATAGCCTTATGTGAGTCATGCTAAACTGTGGCTCATCTTAATATTTTATGTACCTCAATATGTTGTTCTACATTCGTTGTTACAACCTTTGAAATTTCTTATCTTACTGAACACTGCTGATACTCACTGCTAATGTCCTTAATACTTCTTGTAGTTATTTTTCAACTTGTTTCAAATGCAAATATTTTTGTTACAGTTCCATCTGCAGCAATGATTAAAATTTCTTCATAGGTTTGGAACACAAGCTTGACAGCTGGTTGCAAACAATAGAGAGTTTCAAAACTGAGTTTGTCTGATAAATAATGCTATAATAGAGATATGCTCCTGAATTTTGAAGATAGAACAATTAATCTGAAATCTATCTGGCTGCTGCTACCTTTGGGTTTTTTTTTTTCTTCAGTTGTGGCAGGAGAAATGAGAGCACCAATAAAATTAAGCAAAAGAGTTTCTTTTCTTATTTTTTCAGGTTTTTCAGGAGAAGGAGTTTTAATGTGGACCACTGACATGTTGAAAGTGCAGTGTGAATAGAAAGCTGAAGTGGTTTGTGTTTGTGTTCTCAATCTATTGCAGAGGAGCTTGCACTGTCCCAAACCGATTAAGTAATTCTCATAATCATTTTGAAATAATTAAAATATTAATTTGTCTGATCTGCATAGGAGGTGATGCAGTTAATGATAGTTATATTATACATTGGACCATGGCTACAATTTTTAGGGCAAATAAGGTCACTGCCCTGTACAAATCTTTATTCAGGAGTTGCAATGAAGAGACTTGATATTCAGTAGAAAAGATTAATTGCAGGACTGCATAACATTCAAAGTCATAGTCTGCTGGAAATTAAGTCACATTACTTAGCTCAGAGTCATTTAAGTATCTTGTTATCCCTTTACTTCAAAAACACTTGAGGATGTTCACTTTTCTTGAGCTTTGTCTTTTGATCTGGCACTGTCTGTATTGCAGTATTTTGGGAGGAATTCAGGGCAAGTTTCATTTGGGTATAAAATTCAGAGCTGGATATATTGTGTTTGATCTTGAAATATTTTGGATTTAAGGCAATTTTACCACTGTACTTGTGCCATTATCTGGAGTAAATTGGTATGTCCACTCTAGGAGCTACATTGATTTTAGTGATACAGTTACCCATACAGATTAGGGATACTGAATTGAAGGAATTAATCATAAACTGTGGTGCAAGGCATTAGCGTCCCTGTCTTCTCTTTCCCTTTTACTTTGTGCAGCAGGATCACTAAGAGAGTGGGCTGCATAAGCAAGCTAGTTCATATTCTGGCAGGTTAGCAGAAATCTGTTGATTTGGAAAGCTAAATCTGGGTTTAAGCCTACAAATTCAAGTTTTGATGCTGTTTGCCATAGATGCAAAAGTGTGTGGCAGGAAGGCCTGGGAAAGTGTTTGAGGTCTTGGTGTCTCAAATTAAGCGAAATGTGCTGCAGTTTGTCTGTTCAAGTGTTATGGCTCCTGTTAAATGAGTGCAGAAAAGCCCCTTTCATCTCAAGGGCATCTCATTTCTGATACATGCACTTCTGGGGGTGCCTGTCCTCAAGGGAGTTTAACAGGAAGGCTAAAGGGGCGAGTGCCCTCCCACTGCAGCTATAACTGTGGAGAAACATGCATCTGCTTGATGCATCTGCTTAAGCATCTTGTGAACCAAATAGATTAAGGAGAAAGTGTAGCACTTTTCCAGAGATGTCTTGCCATTTACAAGACGATATAATTCTGCTGTACTAAGAGCAAAAGAAAACATTAAGAGGGAGTAATATGACTAGAGGTTACATCAGGACAGAAAAAGAGTTATGGGAAATAAATGGAAGTGACACAGCAGTTTCAAGAATTCAAAATTAGCTTGTATTTCTACCACTTTCTGTGCTTTTATTGTTCTTGCAATTGAAATGTTTAGAGTAAGTATTTCTGAAAATAGTTTAAAAGGAGAATATATAACTTCTTTAGGTAAGATATTTCATTTGGATTTCTTCTTAATCATGTTCTTCAGTTCCTCCATTAATATTTAAGACTGCCGGTTCAACCATCACCATTAGGTACCTTTGATGTTGGAGTTTGTGGTAAGTGGCAGAGGGAAGCTGTCTGTGATCTGTCTAGCTTTTCTCCATGTCTCCTGCACTAACCATGTGTAGAAAACTTGTTATTATAGGTTTCTCCAGCTATTTATATTGTAAAAGAAAGTAAAGAGTTTTGCTTTTAAATGTCCTCTACATAATTTACTGAATGTACATCTTCCATATGTATCAGTTTGTGCAATGTAGTAGCAAGCATCAAAATTGTTCTTTGCTGAACCTCAAGGAAGGGGGTCTTCTGATGTTTTTATATGAGAGTCTGATTGCTGTGTTTATGGAGAAGGTTCACAGCCTTCAGAGAAGGATTAGAGTTCAGCAGCAATCATTTAATGTTTTTGTAATTACGTTCATGTAATGCATTGGTGAACTTACTGAAGCATATTGAGTTAAAGGCATGCTAAATGCTAGTGAAATTTGAAGAGAAAGGAGCAAAACATTTAAAAGGGAAAGGCCTTAATTTGACTCTGTGTGTTTAGGGATCTTTTTCCTTATGCAAGCATGGGATTCTATGGATGCAAGTGCCTACATGTGGTAGGAAACTTTGCATTTAATACTCTAGAATTATCTGTAGTTGGGTATTCTCTCAATATAACTGCACTGAATCAATTTTTCTTTTTAATTGAATAGATATCAGCCATTTGGAAAGACAGAATTAGTTGCTATTAGGAAAAAAAGTCATATTATCCAAGAATTGCTGTCTTAAATTCATTTTGGCATTTAGACAGCATTAAGAGATAATCATCCTTAAAAATATTTTATCATAATGAAAGTCTTAAGCAGAACTCATTAATGTACATCAAGGAGAATATTATGTATTCCATTTCCCATTCCTAAATTTAAAATGTCCTCCTTACCTGCAGTTAGAGTGAATGCTCTTTGTTGATGCTCTTGCTATGCATCATCATATAAATGTGATGAGATTAATTAAAACCAAGCAATAACAGTGAGGCCAGAAACAAATGGGGGAACCTCCTGTCTGCCACTTCTTTCCAAGACAGAAGTTTGGGAAGATACTTTTTAAAAGGAACTTATTTATGCTGATGTGCTTCAAATTTTGTAGGACTGGTTGGCAAGGATTTTGTCTCTTGGTAGAAAGAATCAATGGCCATCCTATAAAGATGATTCTACCTTGCCTAAAGGGACTAAAATGATTTTGCCAAATGAAGTTGTTGTACTTAGCACTTTTAATTCATTTGTTGTTTTCTTGTATTTTTTTTTTTCTTTGAAATCTGTAGGCATTTCAGTAGGACTATGGAGGAGCTGGTTCATGATCTGGTCTCAGCACTGGAAGAAAGTTCAGAGCAAGCCAGAGGAGGTTTTGCTGATACTGGAGATCATTCTCGAAGCGTGTCTTGTCTTCTAAAGAGACAGGCAAGGAAAAGGAGGGGACGGAAAAGACGCTCATTTACCACCCATCATCCCTGGGAGACTGGTCACTGCCTAAGTGAAGGCTCAGATTCCAGTTTAGAGGAATCAAGCAAAGACTACAGGGAGAATCATGCTACCAAGAAAGACCACAGTGATTCTGATGATCAGCTGTTGGTTGCTAAACGTAGGCCTTCCTCAAACTTGAATAACATCAGAGGCAAAAGACCTCTGTGGCATGAACCAGATTTGGCTGTGGACAGTTTGGGAAACAGAACTTTGCGCAGGAGGAGAAAGGTGAAACGCATGGCAATAGATCTGCCATCAGAAGTCTCTAATGCAATGACAATGACTCAACAGCAGGATAACAGCAGAGATCAAGAAATGGACAATAACAATAAATCATACCAGCACCAAGAGTTTTCCAAGAGCAAAGTGAAAAAAAGAAAAGTATCTGCAGCTCGGCAAGGTCCAGAAATCTTGGATGAAGGAGTAGTTATAGAAAATGAAGAAGTGAATCAAGCAAATAAAGACAAAATGGAATATGAGGAGCAAAAAGGCTCAGATGAGAACATGAGTGACAGGTTATTCTTTCCTTTTCTTTTTACAGAAACTTTGGATAATATTTGTTTGCTTTTATTACTGTTGCTTGTATTGGGAATCGTCAGATTTCTTGTTGATTCCAGAGATAAAATTCTAGCATCAATAGTATCTGTTTTAACAAATTACTCTTAGTTTTTTTACATCTACTGTTCTTTATGCATTAGTTGCCCAGGTTAAGGAATTCAGCAAAAAATAGAGAGTGATTTAGAAGAGGAATAACCAAGAAAACAGTTTTGTGAAATAATACGTTCTAGTTGTTTCAAGATTAAGAATGACAAAATACACATACGAATAACATGGGTTTTTCTGGCTATTTCAACTGGTAACGGTTGTCAGATAAGAATTTAGTGTTTTTCCAATTGCTAGTCATTGGTGCTTTGATTGTTATCTCTATTTGTCGGAAAGGTTGTCAGTGTTTAGAGTCACCATTTAGATAGTATGTTCTGGTGTGTCATGGACATAAAAAGTCTGCAGGTTGCCAAGGATATAGATCATTTACGAAATGCAAAAACCAATTTACAGTTCAGAAACACCTGAGCTTGCCATTAGAAAAATGGAGGAATGATGACCCTTTGGCAGTGCACCTCATCCATCCATTCCAGACAGCAGTCATACTGCAATGGTAATTGTTTCCAAAGTACTATTTTGACAACACAGTAAGGTGTAAGTCATTTTTCCACCATACACAGGGGATGTTAACTGCAGGGCCTGGTAAGCCTGGTTTTGTTTTATTCTACATGCCAGGTTCCAAATGCCAAAGTGTCAGCAAGACAATCACCTCTTGTAAGACAAAATTTTGCCTTGATGGCACTGGGTTTCCCTGGTTTTTTTGTAGGTATTTTATCTATTAACTGTTAAGCCTTTTCCTTATTGGACAGGTAGAATCAAGATGCAGAGAGTTGTTTTGACCAGAGCAGTCAGGTTGGTTACTGTAATAATAGCAGTGTTGGTAAGTGCCTACTTCCAGTTACAGTCAGAAAAGTCCTAAGTCTTTTTGTTATATCCCAGCTCTGTCCCTCACTGGTGAACAAGGAGCAGCTGGAAGAGCTAAATAAATCCCAAGCCTTAAACATTTTTCCTTACATGTTAATTACTAGAGCAGAACTCATCTTTCAGGGCAGCCAGTGTAACTTTAAACATCTCCCTTTGACATGCAAGTTAGGAGTCTGTGCTGTCATGAACCCTTTTAGAAAACTTCTCTTTTCTTTGATGATACTTTGAGTCTGTTCTTCCAAGTCTGGGACCTGGGACCTAAAGATGTTTAAAAATTTCCTTCAAACTAGGAACCATTGCATAGTTTTTCATATCTCCATGGCCTTGTGTTTTTTATTTGTAAAAGACTTTCTATTATGTTACAAGGGTAACAGTTCTTCAACTCAAAAGTTCTGTAGCTAATTTTTTGGTGGAGAGAAGAGAGATCAATAAGGATATTCTCTTGTAGACTCCCAGAACTGAGCTAATCAGGTCAGTCTGAATCTTCTTTCTCAAAATAAACATTATTGTTTCAAAAATTGATTGTCCTCTTCAAAACTCTTAATGTTTTGTTACCCCCAAGTACTTGAGCTGCTTTTGCTCAAGTCATACTCCAAATACTTGTCTGTGGCCCCAGTAAAAAGTCTTTAAAACCATTCTCATCTTCATAGGGTTTTCCGCTCATGCACACAGTAGAGTGATGGCCTGTCATTCTACTGAATTTCTTTAAATGACCAGCTGTACCAGAAAGCTTGGAAATCACTGAATTAGAAAGCTTACATTTCATTGTGTGGTTAGAAATCTGTATCTAAGCATCTCAGGTGATACTGTGTCAGAATATTTTGTATGTGCATAATTTTAACTTGTTTTAATCTAACTTTAACTTTATTTAGATGCATTAGTGTCTTTATTAGAGATCATTTAGCTAGAAGAATTTGAAAGGACCAACAAACTCCTTAAGAAGAGTATGTTCTAAAATAGAAAGCTTTTATTTTAAAAGTGAAGATGGGATTTTACAACATACAAAGAGGTAACAAAGCATCTTGGATAACACTTGCACTTCAGCAACACTTGCTGGAAGAGGAAGAATAAAAAGTATACAAAGTTGCTTTTGTTTTATATGCAGTAATGTGTGCAATGGTATATTCAATGCAATAGTTCAGTAATTCTTAAAAAGAAGACTAATTTTTTAGAAGTTTGTTTTTAAAAACAAAACAAAGCTGATAATTTTTAATGGAAGTTAAATTGTTTGGCTCTAAAACCAGTCAGAAGTTTTCAGTGTATACATGACATTATTTGAAAATAACGTGGTTTTGAAGTGCACATTAAAAATGTTAAGTGAGACTTCTTTTGCAGGCTTTTGTCTGTGCATGTGAGTGTTCAAACACCAAACAGCAATAACCAGTTTTTAAGTGCATGATTCAGAAGTTGGAGGAGGAGTCTTCAAACTCCTGAAATGTCAGCATCTAAATGATCCCAAATATGAATTCCTAGGAGGATTGTTTTAAGCACTGGGAATGACATTTTTTTGATCAGGGCTTATCCATCCTTATCCTCAATGTACAGCTTTTGGTCAGTTTAAGCCAAATTCAGCAGCCTGTGATACTCTGGGTGCTATTTAATTCCCACAAGCTTTGTCACGTGTTTGTGCTGGAAGTCACTAGAGAGAGGTGAAATCTCAGTTGCCTGTTCTGAAAGAGCAGCAGCAGCGAAGCTCAGAGGCACCACCCATTGTGGCCATGGGGGAAAACAGGAGCTGGTCAGGTCCTGGGGACAGCACAAAGCTCCCATGTGTCATACAAAACCAAGGCACCAGACAGCTTGTTAGTCATAGGAACTGTGAATGACGAGTGTTCTTTTTTTCCATAAGTGTAGAAATAAAGATGTGAAAGCTTTTTGAATAGCCTAGCTGTTGCTTCCAATTTTTTCTTGTGCACGCTATTTTGTAGGACTAGAATGAGTCTGTGGGTTTTTGCTTTTTCATGGAAGTCTTGTTGGGAGTGGAATTCTCATTACAAAGCAAAGGAATTGCAATACACTTCAAAATTATATTAAAACTGGAAATATACTCCATCATAGCAGCTTTCATGTACTTAGATATTAATGTATTCATTCCAGAGGTTTTGAATTTATTCAGTGAAATGACTGCCATGTAGCAATTATCTCAACTGTAATCCTTCCTTGCCCAATGTGACTGTGGCCTGAGGAGAGTGAGCACTGGCTGCCATGGCTAAACACGCTAAACATAGCTAACACATGCCAGTCTTAGTTTGAATTTTTTAATTTTTTGAAAAATTTTTCAAATATTTCAAGTGGTTATGTTTTCATGTGCTGACTAGTCCTTCAATGAGAATTATTTCATAATTGAAATATCTTATTTTAAAAAGGGAAGGAGGCTGTTCTCAAAATTGGAAATTTTGGTAGAGAAAGTGGCTGAAATATCAGGGTTAAAAGGATTTTCTGATGTTATAACATGCAATTAATAAATAAGCAAGAAGAATCTATGATGAAGGGATGTTTATTCCTTTGAAATGGATGATGTAGAATTGTGCCCAATGAAACCTATGGGACAGTAAAGCCATCTGTGTTATAATAAAAGTGAGGATGGGATGCTTGCTAAAAGGACTTGCAATATTAGAAAGTTCAAGGCTTGGTCTCCCTCACGAAGATGGTTCCATTCTCATTGCATGCACATCACCTTTCTTCTGCTTAGGGCAATTGTGTGAGTGCTTAAGTCTGTTTTGATTATATTGTGTATATTATATTATGTATAAGATATAGTGTAAGTGCTGCTTATGCATCAAGAATTTCGATCAGCCTGAGATACAGCAAGGATTAAGACAATCTTCAAACACAGATATGTCTTATCTATATATCTATATATATATATATATGTATATGCTTTTAAAAACCCAATCACTTCTTTGTGTCACCTGCTACCATACTGTGTTTCAAATACTGTTGGGATGCCTCCCAAAGGAAGATAAAAACATATATATGCTTATAATTAAATACAAATTAGATTAATTTTATATAATTCATATACTCAAGTGAAATACATTAAAAAAAAGCAGCTTTTGTGAGAAATTAGAATTTAAAAGGAAATAATTTTCCCATGTGTACTAGTTATTTGATAGAAAAATAAAAATAATTTATTATTAAAAATATAAATAATTGAAAACAGTTGGTTTCAAGTATAGGACAGCATGCAAATTGTAATATGAATAAGTGTACAAAGGTAAATAGACAAAGTTCTTGTGAGTGGCTTGTAGGGGCACATCAGGAGTAGCCATAGTATTTATAAAATGTACTTGAATTTGTGTGCTGAACTGAAGTGTTTGGGTTTTTTTTTAAAAATTGTTCCACATCTCAAAGTAAGTAAAATGTAATAAAATTTTGGTGAGAATATTACCTCCTTAACATAGCTACTTTCTTGATAAAAAGTGAAATAAGAGGTTTACAGAAAAGGCCTTTCATATGAAACTCAGCAGTGCAATTTGTGTTATTTAAAGACCAGTTTGATTTGCTGTTTAGAGACATGTACATTATTGTATGTAACACAATGTATATACAGCAAGGACCTAAATACCAACTCATGTCTTTGAATTTAGAGATGTGTGTACATGTTGTATTCACATGTTCTGATTTTAAGGCCATGCTGGAAATCATAGAAAGGTAAACTTGTTTTTTTTGTTGTTGTTGTTGTTGATGTTATGATCATGAATCATACTTGTTTTCATCAGGGTGACCTTTATTTTGATTTAATTGGCTACCTTTGTTATAAACTTTTTTTTGTTCTCCCCAAGTAGTATGTCATGAAACCTTAACCAGTATCTTTTCCAGAATATTTGCAAATGATGTTCAGAAATTCGATTTTCAGTCTCTTATATTTCATGTGCTGAAGAAAGGCTTAGTCTGCTTTTGATTGAGACTTTTCCTATTTTATTGAGCAGTGCTGTTCCAAGATCAAGCTGAATTGCACAGCATAAGAAGAGAGCAGTGAGCATTTGATGGAAGCAGATAATAAAATGCATCAATTGTGTCAGCACCTCGTTGCAGTCACATCTGGCTTACTGTCAGGGTACCATTAGATTCCTATGGTTTTATGTGCCAAAAATAATACGCTTTGTAGTTAATGGAACTGGGATATTTGCAGTTTGATTAAAAAAAAATCATTCTATTTTCTCTCCGATCTCTGTTGGGCTTAAGTTCAATCTGAGCACAGCCTTGTCTCCTTAAAATTTTACGACTGAAAGATCAATTGTTCTTTTGATCTGTTTCTTTCTTTCTCTTATTACAGTGAATCCAGCAGTCTGAGCAGCAGTGATGCTGGTTTGTTTACCAATGATGAGGGAAGACAAGGTATTGAAACAATCTTTCCCTTCTCCACCCCTCAAACCACATCAGTTGAAATTCTGTAAGCGTTACAAGTTATTTCATAGGTTAATTATTGTATTTCAGTTTCTATTACAGTTTTACTAAGTGGAAATACAGCTTGCTTTCTTTTTTTATTTTTTATGTTATCAGAGGGTGTCTTGACTTAGTCAAAAGCTATATTGAGAAACAGCCTCTGTAATATGAAAAAGTTACTTAAAACTTGATCATCTCCTAAAAATCATCTATATTAATTGCTCAGTTCCTCCAATGTTCTGACATGACTCTGATTGTAGTACTGCAGCTCTTGAGGTGGTTTTTTTCTTTCTTTTCCCACCAAACTGGTAGGGCAGGATTTTATAGTTAATTTTGATTCACTGATTTCTTTAAAAAGTAATTTCAAACAAACTACTTTTTCTGCAGTCCAGGACTGGGATTAGAGCTGTTTAACATTTCCCCTCTGAAAAAAACTTTTTAATCTGAAATACAGTGAAGATTGAAACTTTTCTTTTAGTATGAACAATGTTCACACGTATGTTTCTGTGATAAAACTATCGAGGATGGAAGTAAAAGGTTGGTGTTTTTATCTGCTTTAGTCTTTATTGCAACACATTTACCTATATTATGCTATGATGGAGTAGGAACTCACTATCTTTGACAGGATACAAAAATGAGACAAAAATAATCTCTCAGGTATTTAAGACTTGCTTTTCTGTTGGAAATTTTGAGTTAATGGTAATGGAGGGTATTTTCTTACACAGTTTGCAAAAAGCTACTTGAGTGTGTACAAGAGAACAAATTCTGACCTATTCCACAAAACTAGGTTAAAGGAAAGTCTGGGTTTCTTTATTTTTTAATTTCTAATTCTACCTGTTTTTGTGAGGGTTGGGGTTATCTTCAGTAGGGAGAGGATTTTTCCTACTTAAAACATAAGTGTTACCCTTCTTGTTCAAAGGTAACTTGTGCTATACAAACTGTACCTCCCAGCCTGAGTATCTGTTTTCAGTTGTGCTAGCATGTTTTTTTAAGAGTTAAGGTTTCCTTACAAAATTTCGATTGATTTAAGTTTTCTAATAATGCTGATAGTAATTTGTACTCTGCTTAAGTAAGGTGAGGTTTTCTCTGTGAGTTAATTTTTAGCTGAACTGGGACACATACAAAATTGACAGGAATGAAGGAAAGAGAAAGTCAATCTGAAAGAAGCAAAGGGAAAGCCTAGGTATGATAAACAAAAGAAGAGGAAGAAGCTCAAGTGGACAGGATGAAAATGTATTAAGGGAAGAAATGGCTGGTTTTGTTTTGTAGTTTTAAATCTAGACTCTAGTTTCTGTCTTACCAGTGTCCCTCCTCCTGGATATCTATATATCATCTCTATCTATATCTTTAACATCCATATATAGGTATATCTATGTTAAAAGCATCAGCATCTTGACCTCATTTATGGTTCAAATTTTCTGCACTTCTGACTTCAGGTTTCTGCTAAGTCAAGTGGAGAAACAGAGATTGATTAATGTTGCCTGGTGAAATACTTGGTTTAAATGATGTACCTGCCATCACTTATAAGTTTGTGTAGCAGAGGACAGAAGACAGAAGAAGAGGTTCCTGTTCTTCTGGGCAACCTTTGTTAGTTTTGTATTTCTGAGATCAAAAACCACATCTCATTTATTGCAGAAAAATAGTATTTATGAAACTTGGATAAATTCCCAAAGCATATTCATCCTTTGGGACACACATTCTAGACAGGAAAGTGAGTAAAGCAGAACTTTCTTGGAGCATTTGACCAATAAATTAAATAGTTGAATATTTGCAAACTTTAGAATGCCTGATTTTGTGACCTTTAATATATTCCAAATTTTTTCAGAAAGAATATGGAAATAAATTCTGTTACAATACTTACTCTTCTGTGGACAGAATCTCAGAAGGGTTTCAGTTTTTATAATTTGATTTAAGAAAACCAGGTGTAGCTTTAATTGGGATAGTTCTAGATACATTTTAATTCTCATCAATTGCTATGATAAAACTGTTGAGACTTGAAAGTCCTCTGTTCAGCTTCTAATATGCGCTGTACCATCTAATGTTTTTTAAAACTTCTGTACTCTTTTCCTTTCCCTGTTCCAGTCTTACGGCTTTGTTTGGTTCCCATGAAGTCCTGGTCTGAGCCCAGCCTTGTTTGCCCTCCTTTTCCAAGTTATCCAAGTGCTAGCATTAGGTCATGTGAGAGGGCACAGACAGCACTCCTGCTGTGCTCTGTCCCACTCTGGTAATTCCTTCTGGCAGAAGTAATTGATGCTCAGTTTTGGCAGGCCCAGTGTGGCAAATGTTTTTATTCTGTGAAACATTGCAAACCCTGAAGAGTTAGTCAACAAAAGCTTTAAGATCATGAAAAATTATTAGTGACAGTACAGTCAGGGAAGAAGGTAACTGCTAAACTATTTACAAACCTCAAGTGACTTTTTGTGGGTTTTGTTTTCTTCAGAGGTTTTCAAATTGGGCAGTTTGGGGGTAAGGTGTAATAGTTAGGGAAAAACTCAAAATACTGTGATTCTGTCAGGCTCTTAAATATAGAGCTAGGGAGACTGCCAACAAAGTAAGTGAAAGACATGAAGCTTATGGATGAGAAATCCTTATGACTTCCCTTTTTCTTCTTTTTTTTTGTTTTGTTCCAAGTAGTATTTTCTTGTTGTTTTGCAATTATTAAAAACATTAATGATAAGCAGTATTATGTCTGGTGAAGGAAAATTTTACAAGAATTTTGAACCAAAATGTCTAGTTTTGCATTGCAGCATGAAATAACAACTCTGTGATAGGCCTAACTAGTAGGGACTCGTGCAGTTTCAAGGCACTTCACAGGTCAAAGGCACTTTGCAAGCTAAGCTTTCAACACGGTGTTAACAAAACTATTGTTATTCAGACACTACTGGAAGATACCCTGTTTTGGAGGAAGAAATAGTTAAATTGCAAGGATGTTCTTTAATGAGCTTTAGAGCTTGGGTATAGCAAATAAAACATATTGTGTGTTCCTGGTTCATCTATACTTGTACACTTGGGGAAATTCAAAGTTGACTTAAGGCTTCTTAAATCATGGCATGCAGCACTTTAATATCTAAGCAAGTAGGAAGGAATATTATGTTAATAAAGCGTTAAACAGTTAAAATTGGAGAAGGTCAGGGAATGTCAGAGTTCCACTGTGGATGTGGCTAAGCATTTAAAGATAGCTGTTCATGATTTTACAATTAAACATATATTCATTACTGTGTCCTTTATGAAGATGACCCAGTACTGATTCAATAGAAGAATTCTAGTGAGGAACTAATTTGGGCCTTGCATAGGATGTCAGCAGCTGCAGGTGACAGGGTGTGTTTCTCCATATATAGAAGAGAAATGGAGTGAGCAAAGCAAACTGAAATCACACCAGGTTTGAACTCTTATGGTAAATAAATTATATAGTCTTTGCAAATGAAAAAGAAATAATATGAAGTTGTTGCATATGACCTGAATAGTTGAAATCCTAAATATTTATATATTCTTTATATGTGTCTTTTGTCAAGGTAGCTCTGTAAAGTATAGAGAACAAGATGCAATGTTCCTCTGTGAATGGGTAACTTCAGCTTCTGCTGTCCTGAAACTCCTGAGACGCATTACCTGATATCCTGATATCTCCAAACGATTATTGCAGCTGTTAGCAGTGGGGTCTTTTCCCTAGAAAGAGATACACTGGTCCTGGAAATGAGTCTGAATCCTGTGGAGAAGGTCAGGAAGAGCACAGACCCTGTGCTCTTGCTCTCCGTGTGTGGGTTGGTGGATAACAGAGCAGCACAGTATCACGTGCTGTTTGTAGGACACTGATGCCAAACTTTTCACAGTAACCTCTCCAAGTATGTTGTGGTTGTTCTAGGCAGCTACATGTACTGGCTGCTGTTGAGCCTGATCTGGTCATTTTTTAATAAAACAGGAAGAGGGATAAAACTCTCTCTTAGTGTGCAGTGGAAAGTTTGTTTAAAACTGCACTGCTTTAGCTAAACCAAGATTCACATGAAGCTTTTCTGAACATAAGACTGATGGTGATGCAGAAGGTGTCTGTGTCCATAGAGAAACCACCAGAAGCTCATATAAAATAAATTTCTAAACTTCTTAGAGAGGAAGGCAAGGAATTTAACATGGAGCAGCAGCTAGATAAATATGTAGACAAAATAATATAGGGTGAAATTTAGGCTAAGAGTAGTTGAAGGGGGGAATGGCCTAAAAATAACTCAAAAAAAAATAAATTAAGCCAGAAGTTAGCCTGGAAATTTTAGGATTGAAGTTGACGTTTCTGAGCATTAAATTGACTCTATTGTACCCATCAGTGCAGTTATAATACAATGTAAATTACTTTGAAGTAATTCCTTGAAGCATTAAGCTTACACATAAACAAGTTTGATGTAATTTAAAAATGTGTTTAGGAGGATGCATGGACTCTATTTTTGGGAGGTTTTTCTACCTCTCCTGTACCTTGGAAAAATGTCATAATTTGCTGTAGGCCTGTGCTGAATCAGCATCCTAGGAGGAGAGGACAGTGTAATGAATCTTTGGAAATCAAAAATATTGCTTTGAGCTTTTAGTATTCCTAAGATCACATTTGCTATGAATACTGTGCTGCCTTTTGAGAGCTGCAAATTAAGTAGGATAAAATCCAAGTGTTTGGTTACCAAACTCTTGAGTGGGGAGGCTCTGTGTTTTATTGCCTTTATGTATGAGGTAGGGGATGGATTAAATGCAGTGGTCTTCTTTGGCTCTGAAAGTGGCATCCCTTCAGGGTGGAGCAATTGGTAAGCAAAATGCCTGTGAGTGCTCTCACCTGCATAAGAATAGTAGTAATAGGCTTACCCTTCCCTCAAGGTGATAATATGATTTAAAATATTCAGAGGATCTAGAGTTGTTTAATTTCACAGACAAGGAAGATAATAAAACAAGTATATCTGGATCCTGCTGTCATGTGGAAAAAGACTAAGAGGTTCAGATCTGAAGTCTGCGTTTGGCTGTAAGCAACATAAGTGCTTAGGGAAGTGTATAATAGCATAAAAATTAAGGTATCTTAACAGATAATTGCTTAAAATACTAATATTCCTGTTGCACAAAAAGGAAAAGTAATTTATTTTTTTTTTTTTTTTCCCAAAGGACTGCTGCTGGGTATATAGCAAAGATACCAGTTTCCTTCCATAGCTGCTATTTGCCTTATTGCATATTCCACCAACTCAGTCTTATATTGTAGCTTTCTTCCAAGACTGCACTGCCTGCCTCTTATAGCTTCTGTCCCTGAACTCATCATGGAACCCCATTTCAGAATTATGTGCTTACCTCCATGGATGAATTATGTGTAAGAAGACTACTTTTGAGCTCCTGATAGTATTTCTTGTTAGTGAAGGTGTCTGGAGCTCTCATGACAAAATAGAGAGACAAAGTTTAACGAACATAAAAATTGGGAAAGTGTTTCCAAACATAAAAGTTTGGAAAATCAAAACAAAGGATTTCAACCTTAACTCCAAACCAGAGACCAAACTAATTAAAATTTGTGATTCTCCTTCCACCACCATCAGTGTCCCTATTAAGTATTCTTAGAGTTGCTCCAAAAAGCCCACACCTGGCTGTAACAAAAGGAATATAGAATTAATGGTGAATGCCTCGATGAAATGTCATAACTATAAATGAGGATTAGGGTGAATCAGGAGAGAAGGCCGAAATGCTTCAAGAATGCAAAGAAATTTAAATCTTATTTTGACCTCTGTATCTCTTTTCACCCTTTTTCCCCCCTTCCTTCATCTGTTCAAAAAGTTCCTGTTTTGTAGCCTCTGCTAATTTTCTTGTAGTAGTGATCATTAAAGATGTACGGATCCCATTTCACTTGCAACTGACCAGTGAAGAGCTTTAATTATTCTATATTTTCTACAAGTACTTGTCCTTAATGAATGTTTACAGACATTTTCACTTGTGCTTGATCTCAAATATTCTTCATATTGCAACAGTTTATTTGGAAAAAGTGTGCTGGTTTTTATTTTTCATAGAATTTTGGCTTTGGTTTTCCAAAATGTGTGTTTCTCCACTATGCCATTGAGTGACAATGAAATTTTGCATAAATGCTTTTTTATTCCTGAAATCTGTGCCACACAAACCTCACGTTTGTTTCTTGCTTAATTTATCTTCAAATAAAAATGGAAATGTCAAACAAATAATTTATGTGCAGAAGTAATGAAACATGGTTTCGATAGTTTGAAATAGAATAAAATATGCAGCACGTACCTAATCTAAGTTTTGGGTGGAAGAAAGGAAATTTCCTATGTCTTTTGCAGATATTTTCTATTCTTTTGAAATTAGATGGCGTGTATGAAAGGACGTGCTTTAAAACAAACATAAAAATTTATTTTTAGTTGCCAGTGTTTATGAGCTAATTTTAAGATCAGATTTTGTGTCTTGTATTTTCAGTCTTGGCTTATTTCTTAGTTTAAATCCAAGTATTTAGATTCTACATAGATAAATATCGTCAGTAAAAATGACCAGCTTTGGGTTATAATGGAGTATAATTCTCAATCATGTGATACTGTCAGTTTTCATTTAAAATCAACTTTTTCAAAACTTATTTCTAAATGAACTTAATCAGATTAACTTCATTTAGTCACATCTGTTCGTGATTGTTTTCCCCTTTTACTAGCCATACAAATCATGAAATTAAGCTAATTATATACCATTATCAGCTGCAAAGAACCAGTTTCAGTTTTATACCTTTTAATTCCCTGCAGGAGATTAAGGCTTGTTTTTTTGTTAATATGTAAAGTGCAGTAACTTAAATGGATTTCCCCACAGTTATTGCCAAAAGGATTAACTAGTTTATTATTGTTTTCACTATTGTAAATTGGTTTTAAAACATTACATTTTATGATGTTTCATTGATGGCAATGCTTGTCATGCTATTGAGAAACATTTTCCAAATAAAACTGCTATATAGGAGTAATTGTTATACAGCTATAAAGCAAAAGAATAATCCTGTCAGAGTATTTATTGATGGTAACATCTGATTTTTATCTTCTCTGCTCCTCCCTCTTTTTTGGGGGATTTGGGGACCCTGCCTTCACACAGGTGATGATGAACAAAGTGATTGGTTTCATGAAAACGAATCAGGTGGAGCATGTGGAATTACAGGCATCATTCCATGGTGGGAGCAAGAAGACTCCACAGAACTGGAGAGAGAATTGCCTGACCCAGTCTTTGAAAGTATCTTAACTGGTACTTTCCCTCTTATGTCCCGCTCAGGGAGGAGAGGTAAGTAGCAATCAAGCAAATGCAAGGTGTAGAATCACTTGGGTACAGTAGAAAGGTATCTGTGGATTATATGAAACATATAAGATATGGACAGGATCTTGGAGTTACCCATTTGTTTCCTTGAACTTTTAAATTTTTAAGATATCATTAGAGAGAAATAACTCAAAGTCAGTTATTAGAAAATTCAGAAAGTGGAAAACAGCTCATTTTGGTGGCCCACTCTTTTATTTGTCTCAGTGTTTGCATTGAGAATTTTTCAACGTTATTGAAAATGAAACTTGATGTTCCATTTTGTTCCAGGCTTCTGCAGTAATGTATAGAATTCTGTAGAAGTTCATTAATTTAAAGGCTGGAAAGACTAATGTGACCATCTGCTTTGCTTTGTGATCAGGCCATGTTGTTTGTGTATAAGAGGAAAGAGTCTCTTTAGAGCATGGAATGAGATTGTAACCTAGAAAGTACCCTTTTTATTTCTAAAATACTTTCAGCTATTGTGGATTCCGTGTAACCAAAGGTAAACTCTACCGGTGTTGGATTGCATTTACAGCTAGGAACCCACTCTTCTCCAAAAACTGAAGTTGTCAGACCTCAGCTTGCTGCCAAAGAATTTTGTTGTACCTTCCTCTGCCACAAGGATCTCCTTTCCATTCAAATACAAATCTATGTGAGCAGCGGTCAAATCACTTTTAAACTACTTCACACACTGAATGTATTGAATTCTTTTAGGTGGCTTATTCTCTAGATGCTTGGAATTGTTTTGAAGGACTTGGTGTCTGCAGATTAGCCAGATTCAATATTTCCTAGTGATAAGGAAGTTGTAAGTGATGGAAAAATCACTTTCATACTGTAGTTCAGTACGTTCTGCTTGTGCTGCCAACTGTGCATAAATCTAGGCTAGCAGTAAGAATAGCTGCTGAAATGTTAATTATCATGACAATTCATTCTTTCTCTCACTTTTCCCATTCTGTTCTCTGTATTTCCACCAGTACAATGTTTGCCAAATAAGATGGTTTTATTAAACAGCGTTTATGTTGATAGATTGATATGTAATGGTGAATTTTATTGGTTCTATGGTAGGTAAAATATTCTTTAATCAATTTCTACTGTTTTTTAGGTTTCCAGAGTAGATGTAGTCATCTTCATGGAATGCCAGCAAGAAATATAAAAAAGGCTTCAGGAAACCAGAATGCTTTGGTAGGTGTTTTCATTTTTGTAAGCTCATGTGCACTTTCCTGAGAGGTTTTTAAAAAGGCAAATTCTTCTCATGCTTGTTCCCTGATACTGTAGATGGGTAAGGGAATTATAATACTTGGTGCTGCTGAGTGTGGCACTGCCTGTGTGTTTGCTCTTTTTGAATACTTTGACTCATCCTTCTGCAAAAGAAAGAGTCTGATACTGTTTCTCAGAATCTGTTTTGAAGTGATTGAAGGAAAAGGTTTTCAGTGCAGGTGTGTGTGTGCATAAGTTACCATTCTCAGTATATATTTTATGTCTATATGGAAACATATTTCACTTTTATGATGACAATCAAACCAATTTATTTTCTGATAATAAAAGAATTTCAGGATGCATTGTGGTACAGTTCAGATCACTTTTTATCCCAAAAATTTGCTTTGAAAAATACATCCTTGTTCTCTTATGTTTGTTTTACACCTGGTTAGGTGAAAAGGTTGTATACAAAAAATATAAAGTAGGTTATCCATGCACCTGCCATAGACATCGTGCATTTCTTTGGACTGAGCCTGGTCTAAGCTGGAGCTACAACTGGGATGTTTGGGGTTTTTTAGTACCTACAGCCCTACGGGCAATGTTTATGAGTGGAGGAAAAAAATTCACCTGTCTTTGCATTTCTGTGTAGTGTAATCCTTGGATTGTCCCACAGTTTTTGTCTAAAGTAATTTTCTAATAGTTTTTTTTCTTTTTAATTATTCTTTGGAGGAGGGCATAAATGAGAAGTTTGACTTTTTAAATTTAAATGCTAAAATGTATTAATTATAGCTCAGTCTCTTCCTTTCTTATAAGAAAAATGTTTGAAGAGGAAGAGAATGTGGGAGATCCTTTTCCGGTGTTACAAACATAGGCCAGGACAATAAATACTGGAACATGGATATTTTTTATTATTTGACAACATTAAGTGTTTTCAAACTTAAGTTGTCTAAACAGCATAAGTTGCTTCTGAGAAATGCAAGAGTTATTATATGTGAACAGAATAGAAAGAAACTGCTAGAAATTTAACTTCTTTTGTAGAGGCAAGGTTTTTGTAATTGAAGTTCCTGTCCAATAATTGCCATTTTGAACTGAATAAGATGCTTTAAAACCTTGGCCTGTGATCTCTGCTGTTAGTGGTCATGAATTAGATGAATGCTGTCTACTTCTTGGTTTCCTATCTACCTATTTTTATTTTTGGTTCAGTGCTTGCTTGAGCATATCTGGGATTTGTAGCCCATTTTCTAGGCTTTTTGCAATTTCACTCTGGTATTTTATAGGAGCTATTATAACTGATAGGTTAGCTTCATGGTACTGATGATACATGGCTTAACTACCCTAAAACCTGCATTTTCCTCTAAATTGTGAAAAGGTGATTAAATTTCAATTGATGAAGATATACTGTGAATGCATATATATAATAAAAAAATCCTAATGTTTATTTTCTGCTACGCTTTCTGGATTGTCCTTAGGAGCCCATTTTGTCTTCCAGTCATGATATCCCATATATAATGATGGTACCTTTATAACAAAAATCCAGGCCACTTTGCTAAAGACTGATAATTCAGTTTCCTCCAGTTATTAAATATATCATTTGCATGATGTTGTGGAAGAAGTTTGGCATGTGAATGTAGCTTCTGAGTCACTATGTTTATGCAGGAGTCACAGATAGAAGGGATGTGCTGTTTGCTCTGCAGATGCAGTTTTCTGACCTCCTTAATGACTATTTATGTTTGTGGGCACATCTGCTGCATCTGTCTTTGCAAACATGGCTATATAAACCAGAGCTCATGTGCTTTCTTTTGTCAGTGATTGCTTCTTAAAGAAAATCTTCTTTAGATACTTCAATCCAGTGACAAAAAAAAGTCATTTAATACCTGTGACATCTGATAACACAGAACAAGAAGTAATTACTGCTATTAGATGGTAACAGTGAAGAAGAGCAAGAATGCTTTTAGAAAGATTAATATCCTGAGAAAAGAACACTGCAGACTCAAGTTATTGAGCAGAATTGTGGTGTGGATGAATCCTTCTTTAACAGCAAGGAGCCTGATCACTGCCTTTACACAGACCTGAAAGGGAGGCAATGTTAGGAAAAAAAAAGAGAAATACACTACCTGAAAGACACACATTGTATCTTGTGTTCAGTCTAAGCATGTGTAATTTGTATCTAGGGAATGTGAGCATACAGTTGGCCTTTTCATACAGTCAAGGCTTAAGCTTTTTTGAAAAGCTTGGTTGAAAGTTCACAATTATAGCATCCAGCAAAACCCGGGTGAGATCACAGGTTTGGGGAAGGCAGAATGAAGAGTTATGATAATTCTTTGATACACCCTCCTCCTCTCTCAGGTGTTTAATGCCCAACTGTTTGGGTGTTTTCTTGTAAGAGAAATAACAGGCTGAGAGTGTGACTGTTGCTTGGTGTGGACCAAGGCCTGCTCACATCATGTTCACAGCAGAGTGGGAGCTGAGGATTAGAGGGAGAATGCTGCTCTTTATGGACCAGGTAGTAAACTTGAAGTAGCCACAGCTGGCACTTACCTTCTCTCCTGAAGCTCTTCCTGTGTTTCATGGATGAGTTGCTTAATTTGAGCTAACTCATGGGTCTTTGTTTTATCAGGTGTACAGCCTTTGAGTCAAAACACTTTTTTACTAATCACACAATACTGGACAAGAAAAAGAGAAGTAAAAAGGTAGCATGCACTTACTTTGAAAATCCTTATCTAATCCAATGTGATGATTGCATGAGTTATCATACAGCAGATGACAACTGAAAAGGCCAAGCAAGAAAATTTTTTAAAAAAAGTAAATATTCAATACAGATGTCTTATAGCCTTTCAATTGTCCAGTTCATTTAAGATACAGGCACATTTCTAACGGAATCTGTAATTTAGTAGTTTGTCACATATATTTGTGTTGCAACAATAATGGTGGCTTTTCATATCTTCATTACTTTTGTCTTGTGACAGCATCAACTGTAACTATATTTGAAATGAAATAGAAAAGCATGTGGTTTCTCTAATACCATGCCAAGTTGATAGTAGTAGCTTTGTAGTTAAAATGAGGAAAATTACCCATTTGCTTTCATATTTAATGTACTCTTTAATAAGGTGTATATTGCATGAAATCTTACTGTGGTTAAGTTGAATTGATTGAATTCTGAAGTTATATATGACGCAATCAAGTAGTCCCAAGCCTCATGTTGCTTTCTTTTAGGCAAAGGCAAAAGTCCTACAATTTAGAGGTAGTATTCTGTGAATGGAACACTCATTTCTTAGAAGGAAAGAACCTTTTTCTTCTGATCTTTGTATGTTTATATACTTGGCACTTACCTAGTGACATATAGTTTTTATACATGTCACTTTTCTAATACTCCATCTGTGCTCTTTCTAGCAAATTGCATGTGCAGCTTTGTTATTTCATAGAATAAAATCTAAAATCTAATATTTAGATTTAGTGTTGTAACTGTAGAAGTTTATTTCTAAAATGCGGAATACAAAATTGCCTCTTTACCTACAATGTGTAAGGTTGTCATTTTTTTCTCAGATGGATTCCTGAGTAGAGCATAAAACTCTTATTTTCTTATTAAAGAAAATAAGAGTTGATTATAGACAGTGAAAACATAACATGACTATTTTCTTATTCTCTTCAAAATGTTTTGCCCAACTTAGTAATCAACTGAAAATTTTGACTTTTGTTCACTACTCCTCCATACAAATAAGTGAAAATAGTTTTAATAAATTTTAAAAATGAGTGCTACTGTTTTAGCTATTCCTTGTGTGGTTCTAGGCACTGTTTCTTCTCTGAGACAGAGAGAAACATTGCAGGGTTTTGAGAGCTCTTCTGTGTCGTCTCTTCCTGCCTGTATTCCCTGTCTAGGCTGAAAGCGGGTAAGTGATTTCACTGAGCTAAAGTGCAAAAAACATGACCAATAAAAAAGATGCTTTCTTTTGACTCTGACAGTGTTTCCTTCCATCACCTTTGTGTCATGGGCTTTGGTTTCATTATATTAAAGACAGCTTGTATTAAGTGTTGCACTCATAGACTGATTTGTTTTTTTGTACAGCTGTACTACTGAGCTTGACTATACACAGCTGTAATTATTCAAAATATACTTAAAGGATGAAAGCTGTATTTCCAGATCCTGTTATTTTTTCAGATTCAGACAGGTATTTCTGTCAAATCCTGTGACTTTTTTTCAAAAGTTCAAAGATAAAAGCTTTTCTCAAAGAATTCATTGGCAGATTAACAGTCTGTTGACATTAGGAGAAAAGATGCATTGAGCATTCATGCTGTTTTAAACAGCTTTCAAAATGTAAAATCAAATCAAGCATTTCTGCTTCTAAATTCTTTCTAACTGAAGAATAGCCAGGTGTTTTCAGGAGCTTTTTTTTCCTATCAAAATATTTTGTAAATGAAGTGTTACTGGGTAAGAAACCTTGCTATAGATCCAAGGAATATTTCCTTAAAGACTAATTTGGGCACTCTTCTTACAGTATTGGTCAGAATGCTCTTTGTGGATACTCTGAAACTTTTGGAAGAACATTGTGCTTCTCAAGTTAAGATGTATTTGGTGGTTTGGAGAATTTGTTTACATTAGATGAGTGGTATACAGTCGGATAAAATAATACAGTATCAGCAAAGTGCATGAAAGAATTTATCTGTGGTGTGTTAATTATTCAGTTAATGATTTTCTGTCATTTGGAGCGATAGTCTCTGTTTGTGAAAATGTGATGGTACTGGATTATAACAAAACTAAACTCTTGTTGGATTTTACACTTTGATTCATTCATGATGAGGAATATTAGGCATCTGTCTGAGAGTAACACTTTGAAACCTTATGCTCCTAAAACTGCAAATGAATTTACCTTTAAATGAGAAGGGTAGGGTGGTTTTGGTTTTGTAATGTAAACCATTGTAATGGGTACTTTTCTCCACAAATTAATTTTCCAGAGCATTTTTGCTAAAGCCTTTACTTACACTGGTGCAAGCCTAATGTAACTTCCATCTGCCATGGGAAGCACCTGATGAAGGACTAAAGCTGCTTAGTGACTTTCATAATAGCTTAGCATACTTCCTCATTGAAAGGTTCCTAATTACACATGTATAATTTTTCATGGTAGGTCAGTTCTCAAAGTGGTTCTCATCATTAATAGCACCAGCAGTGGTATCCATATGTAAGGCACAGTTGCTTTGTATTTTGATTGTTCAAGACAGAGCACTACAATTAATTAATAAGTCAGGTTTGCCAGTGTTGATGTCATTATTATGAAGGGTTGTGATTTCTACCTACATGATGAGATTTACAGTTAAATGAAGTCTGCCTCACAAACTATTTGCTTCAAGTGACAGTGATTTTACCTGAAATAGTTTAATGAAAATCTTCAATTATCATGGCGTCATCAAATCAGCAAAGAGGCACAAATAATACCACAGCATTTGTCTCACTTGAAGCTGCAGTTCATTAGCCAGAAAAGAGTTACACAGGTGAGGGTGAGCTCCGTGTGATTTTTATTTCTTCTTCTGTACCTCCTACCTTGTAAATTAGAGTGTAGTCTTGAATTGTGTCCTACCTTGATTCTTACAAAATATGTGACTATCAAGAAAAAAAGTAGTTTGCATGCATCAGGCCATTAATAGCTTGTGGAGATAACAATTGTACTTCATCAACAAAATGTAAGTATCTTTTAGGTGTAACCACTAAAAGAGATACTCTGTGTCACAAATCTCACAGTGTTTTTTTCTCGGTATAACTGACCTGCAGTAACAATCAAAGCATACTCTTAAACTATCAAAGATTACCTTCTGTCTAACTGAAGTGATTGTGGTGGCTTAGTCTCTTCTTGGACTCTCCATATAGTGTCAAATCCAGCATCCCACTTCAGCAAAATAGTTGCCCTCCAGCATTAGTCTCAGAAATGCCAAATGCGTTGCTTAGTTTTTCAGATGCGTTCTGTGGTTTATTCATGGTGACAAGTGCTATGAACTGTTAGGCTAAGCAATATTTCTTGTAATTCACCTCAACCCAACCACTCCAATGATTGTCATCTACAATTTCACTTAAGTTGATTTTTAAGCAGGACAAATAGCATTATGATATCCCTTTCATTCTTCAGTTAGTGTTTGCCTTGAAAACACATTTAACACAGTTTTACAGCAGTCTTTGCAGATAATAATGATTTTTAAATCCTGTGACCTCAAAATACAGAGCAATGTGATTATTCCTCTTGTTTTCTGCAGCTTTAAAAGAAGTCTCACTTTTTGGTGTGTGGCTGCATGAAATGTTTCTTCTGTAGACATTAGGAATTTTGCTTATTTTGACTTCCCAAGTGCATATGGGTTATTATAAATTTTATGTTTTAGTGTAGTTCTAATGTGAAAAATAAGTCCTTTAAATGTAATTGCATTTAGTATCTTTTCCACAAGAACTTCTCTCAGTTGTGTCTCTTTTAGAAACTTCTTAATGCCTCAAGAGCAGCACTTCAAACAATTAATGGTAGAACAGCATCTTGTGTCCAGTCAGGTTAGGAGCTGGTCTTCCTTGAGCTTGATGGGGGAGTTGATCCTTTAATGCTGAGAATAGATAGAAAAATACATGCAATAGGCAAGGAACACTTGCACAGATACTGTGGTTTACCCGATAAGCAACATCTTGTTTATGCTGTAGTAACATCATAAATGTAAAGTAAATCATGAAAATCATGCCAGTGATTTCAGCTAACACAGTGTTTAACATTTTTTAACCAAAAGCAAGTACAAGGTCAACTACAGCTCCTAAACACTCAGAAGTTTTGTGCTAATTCAACCCACTTCAACTCATTCACATGAACAGGTTTTTCCATCAGGCCTGCTGATAGGTGGAACAATTTGAAAATAGTCCCATATATTTTTTTATGTTGCCTTTCATATGGTGGTCATCTGTAATGAATACAGCCACTTTAGATGTCTAGAGATACGCAGAGTATTTCCTTTAGATGTCTAGATTAAGCCTATTAGATGACCTTCTAGATTTTTCTAAGATAAGCAGTTTATATTCAGGTGCATTAATTTGTTCTGAGATAAGCAGTTTATATTCAGGTGCACTCTTTTTTTTTGTTCATTGATTCTGTTAGTATTAGTTTATGTAATGCATATTCCAAAAATCTTGTGTGAAGTGATGGATACCATTAGCAGCTTATCTTTCTAATCATTACTATAAGACAATGATGAGGAATTAGAATACTTTAATCTTGTTTGATTTTTAACAAAAGCAAAAATACAAATCCAAATTTAAAATGGGGGGGTGAGCATATGTTCTGTTTGAGTTCATATGGCTTGTACCCTGCATAAGAAGTACTGCAAAAATAGTAAATTAAACTGGATCTGTAGTACTCTCTAGCAGTTCATCATGGCAGTGCATGTATCAAATTACTACAAAATGCAGGACAGAAAATAAAGTAGGAAACATATATGATGTATTGTGCTGAAGTTGAGTTGACCAAGAAAATTACTCTGCTTCTTTTCTGATGTGAGAGATTATACAGGAATGTATTCTCTTTGATTCCTCTGACTTCAGTTAGATGTAAAAAGTGTTCAATAATGTGTTAAACATGACCAGAAAGGAGTGAAGCAAACCACAGTTGTTGAACCTAACTTCTGACTCAGCTGTAAAAAAGGCAGGCTTGCTACCATTTCATTTCTTGAAATAAGAAAATCAAAAGTACATATTGAGAATGTAGTTTTAAGAAGGCAAAAATGACTAAAGTTTTTCAGGGATTCCCTCTTCCGACAGTTACCACATAGTATTTACAGCAAATTAGCACTTAACTGAATGCAGAACCTTTTCTTTGCAGGGATGTTGGCTTTGTTTGTTTCTGCAACACGTTCAATTTGAAGATCTGTTGAAAGTGAACACTTGATAATACATGTTTATCCAGCATTAGACACAGCAGTGCTGACTTTAAATAAAATGGTGGTAAACAATCTTAGAATGGAAAGGTTATTCCAGAGATAATCAGTACTTTCAAAAAACTGAGTTGTGAGACGAATCACAGAAAAACTCAAAGCTCCTCATTTTTGTAGGCTCTTGATGTTGTGGGAAAGCCCTAGATAAAACATTGCTCTGATGTTTTCAAAAGCATAATAATTACTGGTCTTTGTGTACTTAAACCGTTTGCCCAGTTGCCAATTTACATAGAGTATCTAGGAATAAAGAGGACAGCAAGAAAAGGTTTATTAACATTAGCACTTGCAGCTGGAGTGGTTCAAGAGTGTATTAGTCCTTGCTTGTTAATTACTGTCCCTTCAGCTGCAACATAGCAGGTGCTTTTTTAGATTCTTTTTGAAGTGAAGTGTAAATGCTTATAACTGATCAAGTGAACCCTTCCAGTCCAACAGTTTTGGTAATAGCCCAAAATCTGTTCCATTTAGCCCCTTGCAATTAGACTCAACAGACTCTTCTACTTGCTCCTGATCTGATTTTTGCTGTGAATAGTTTTTCCTTTTCTCACTACTAACTTTGGATAGGTGGTCTGACAGGTGGTTTTAAACACCTGCATTCACAAGTAGGAGACTTTCTCATTCTGTTACTTCTCAGCTTTGACTTAGTGTTCCTGTGGATTACGGTTTTAAAGGTCACGGAAGAAACTTCTCAGTTCAGAGAACTGAAAGTTTTTTAGGGAGTCAGTCTTTCCTTATTGTTAGCTGATGGGCTAACAATGATGTGTTGCAGCTGTCTTGCTTTAGATGTATATTTCTTTAAATACTCATGTAGTTCACTTTAAAGAGCTTTTTAGAGAAAATGTGCTCCATTTTCCCTTTACCCTGACCTGTTTGCTTTGGACAGGGCATCTAAAAGCCTTATTTTACAAAGACCTGAACAGATACATACAGTATGTTCACAGTAGGTTGTATTGTTATTCTCTGTAGAATATGTTCAAATTGGATAAAACCCTTGTTCCCGTTTTCTGTCACACTATTAGGCTATGGAAAAGAAAGCATTGCACATGTGGGAGTTGAGATTTTGTTGCAATACTGCAGCTCTTGGTTGTGTTTTTTAAAAATCTGGAATTTACATGTTGGTGTAGGTCTAAGGCAATTTAAGACTTTTTGCAGTACCTAAAAGAGCTTTAAGAACTGCCTCTTAAAAGTTATTCTAAGCTCACTATTCCATGCAGCAATTTATGGCTTTTAAGCAAAACATAGGAAATTATTTCATAAAAAAGAGGAGGGGGAGCGTTTGCATAAATAGAAGCTACCGTTTCAGTGTTAAGTTGGGCATAAATATTATAAAATATACTGTTATGCCTTATTCAGGAGAAAATTTACCTACATTTTTCTGATTGAGAGTAAGTATTAGATATTATGTGACTATCGAGTTTAAAAACTCTGAAGGTTTTATTAAAGTTTTCTTTGTACACAAAGCAGTATCATTATAAAATTAATTGCCCTATATCAGTGATGCAGATGCCTATTTTCTTTAGTATTTAATGTGGGGCATTTTTTGTTCCAGGAAAACAACTTCATTTATATAGGATGTTTTGCTGAATCTTGTATTAAATATTACTAGAATGTGAAAAATATTTTTAAAATATTTGGGGGTTGATGGATTGGTACTCTTCAAAGGGAAACAAAACACTAAATATTTCTAATCCTGCATTATTTACCGCATGGGTGGTTAAATGCTACTTTAAGCCCCATAAAATTAAAAGGGAGAAATCTGCCAACTGTAGCAGGAATTGGATTTAGGAAGAGTGGTACAGAGCCAAAATATTGCTACAGAATTAAATGTCAAAAATCTTCTTTAATAGTAGATATATAGTTCACAGTGTCTGGTTATGATTAATACATTTAATCTAAATCACTGAAAGTTGCTCTCTCCTTTTCCATAAAATACAATAGGACACAAATCAGTTTTACTGTAGGTGGATAACAATTGGAAAATAATGCATCTTCCCGCCCAATAAATTGTCAGTTATACGTTTTAACTAAAATCGATCCATCTTTCCAAAATTTATTACAATTTCTAATAATAAATCTTTTCAAATGTTTATTCATTTGCTTTTTGATACATTTGTGCCACTTTTGCTATGGTCTAATGTTTTTTCTTTTGATTCATTGTAAATTAGAAAATCTATTTTGAGTCAATTTTCTAGTTAAGAAGTTAAAATCTATAACCCAGCCATTTTTTCATAGTCTCCTTTGCACATTTTAATACCCTTGAACTTAGATCCAATCCAGTAAATTCTGATCAGAAGGTGATTAAAAGACTTTTCACTGCAACTTCTTGACTGAGGGCCAGATTCGTAAAACAAGTACTTATGAGATTGTTAGCTGGGTTTTTCGTGCACATCTCTCTGAGTCAAAGAGGAGGACTGAAACAATTATAGGAGATGAGTAGTAGATACATAGGTTTTGGTCAAAGATTTTTAATATGAGCAGTCAGAATTGCCCTTGGGAGTGAGAACCCAAAGATGGTGTGTGATGGAAGCCTCCTTTTGTTGCCCCCTTATCAGAGCAATACAGTGGCAGTAGTGGTGATTGCTAAAGCACACTCTGTGCCCTGTAATTGGGGGTGCCTGTAATTATCCAGTGCCAGCCTCTTCAAATGTGGTTACCTGCCATGGAGTGTTCTTACAAGTAACACTTTTTTTAAGAAGAAAGTATTTTAAAAGAAATTTCTCTAATGATTGATATTCTAATCTGCATTGTGAAATTGTGTTCACTGTTCAGCAGTTTCCTGCTCTGTATATAATAAAATGTGTCAGAGAGGGATAGTCTTTTTTTTTTTAAATCTCCCAATAAGCGTATTTCCTGTTATGATCCAGTTAAAAATGTGATCTTAATCAGATTTCTGACAAGAATTATATATGAGGAGGTTAATCTAGTATGTAGCTATCTCAAATTTCTTAAAGGCACAAATACATTTTGTTTATAACAGAAATGTGAACATTGGCAGAATAGAGGAAGAATGCTGGAAAATGTTTGAAACATAACTATAAGAAAATTACAGTCTTAATTTGAACTTGATCTACAGTATCACTTTTTGGTAAATATGTGTAGCTGAAAGCATCTTGGGCTTTAAAGTGATTGATTTCAAAGTTTAAAAAATAATTTGTTTGGATGGATTGGAATTCATTAATTTTAGTAATTACACAGTGAAGAAAACAGATGTTTTCTTAGGCAAAGATCAAGCTTTAATTACAGGTCTTATGTGCTTATCTAAAAATAGTGTCAATATGTTCATGTCTCTCTCTCAAAGTTAATTTCTTATTTTTCTATGGAAGTATATTTTTTCACATTTTAAACCTTACTCTAATTATGTACAAATACAAATCTAATACTCAGAGTACTTATTGAGGGATACATATGTCATAATCATGTATTAACATTGTTTGAGAATAATTTGGGTGAAAGATGTCTCTTTAAGTTGTCAAAAATCAGAACCACCCAGTGCTACTCTATTTCTAATTGTAACAATGTGTTAAAAAGGAATCAAAACCATTTGCAACAAAGCTGAGTTTCCAGCAGTGATGTAAGTCTGTGTGACCTCCCCTTAGGACTTCCTGCTCTGAGGTATGTAGTGGGTAGGACTACAGCCTACAAAAGGCAAAGAAAGCTGCCATAGAACTAGAGAAACAACAGAGGGTTTGTGTATGCTTGTTTTCTGCTTTAGCCAATCACTATAAATGTTGTCTGTTTTAATTGCTTTAAATGTGTATTTGGCGCTGCCATGGGGAAGTGAGAATTACTTAACTAGTTCTAATAATTGGCAAGATCCAGAAAGACATGGTCTTTGAAAGGAACATTTGCAACTAAAGATGCATGATGTATTACAGGAATAATATTTTTTTTGCCACATTTTTCTGTGATTGGAGGAAGCACATGAGCAAACAAGCATCATTAAGTGTAAGTGTAACTGGTATCATGAATATTTAATGGTGTAAACTGATGCAAAGCTGTAAATTAACTCTGATATGTAACAATTGTCAAATTAGAATCGTGTGATCATTTTATACATTGTGTGAACACTTTCAAACTTCAAAACACAATTTTCTCAGAACTACATTCATACTGTTGTTTTTCAGGGTTTATTGTTGCCAGGATGCATTAGTTATTTCAGAAAGTGCATATGTTGCATGGAAGAGAATTCTCATGTCTTTTCAGAAGAAATGTGTTTTCTTCCAAATTAGAACAGTGAGCACAACTTCTAAAAAAAAAAGTATTGAGATGTGTGTACTATGAAGCAACACAAAATAACAAAACATAAGTAGAGTCAATAATAATAATAATAAAGCATTAGTAGGAAACTCCAGTGGTTGTGCAGATGTTCCATGACAATCTTCTCTTCATTTTTGATGTTATGGGGTGGGAAAAGGTACTTTCTAAAAATCAGTGTGCTTTCAAGGTTTTGGTCAGGGGGATTATTTTTGGGTTTTTTTATTCTTTTTCTGTGGAGGGAGGTTTGTACCTCATTTGCTTATTTCAGGGGAGTTACCACTGCAGGTGGTATGATGAGAGCTCTTCAGCAGTCTTAGAGGGCAGCAGGCCCAAAATCTGTCATGAGCATGGAAAACTTCATTATGAGTACCTGTGTCTAGTTGTGGTGCCATATTGAGTCATTGAGGGACCTTGGAGAAGTAGGTCCTTAATTATTTAGTGGTCTTTTAATTCTAGGTTAATAGATGTGAAACTGCTGTATTTTGGTAGATTGCATCTGTTTTATCTATACTCTGCTAGTTTGTCATGTAGTGATGAGGGAGTAGAAAATATTTTCCGAGCTTTCAGTAAAATTATCCAATATTGTTGCTGACAATCGATACAGCCTTTGTTGATGGTTCTTTGGAAGAAATTGGTGATCTTTCAGTTAGTGTTATTGTGTGTTTTTTCTGTTGAAAAACTTTGAATTTCTTTTGGATGTGTTTCTTCTACAGCTTTTCCACTAAATTATTAAAGTGAAGAAACTTAATCTCAATATAATTGAAATACCAATATTGCAATGGGGAGATTGCACTTGAATGAATAGCCACAAATAGTATTTGTGGTAGCTAACTGTTTTCATGGGATTCTGAACGTTGTTACACCAATCGCTTTTAAGTTTTGCCTTTGCCATGGAGATCAACTGTACAAGGATTATTTTTGAAAGGAGATTAAGTCTTGCCTCCTGTGCATGGAAGTGTTTAGGGAACAGGTGACTATTTAGACGTTCTTGCTTTGGAAGGTAAATAATATCCTTGAGGTATTGTACACCATGGCTTTCAAAGTGTGTTACCAAGCACAACTATTTCTTTCACCTTCAGAAGAAAATAAACAGGCACTTGTGTCTACCTTAACCTAAAGGGAGACAGAAAAATGCCTGGAGATTTAGGTAGGTACATCTGGTGTCCCCTTTATTCTTGCTGTTTTGCTGGAGGAGCTGGAAGTGGCCAGCCGTGCTGTCAGCCTCCACATAGCCCAGAGGTCTCAAATGGCCTTGACTTGTGTAAAACAGATTATTTCAGTAGGGTGACAGAGCTGGTCGGCTGTTAAGAGAGCTAATCAAAGCAGACACAAACCCAAGTATAATACTGGTTATTAGAAACTCGGCTGGCATCAGACTAATTAAATGTAAACACCTAAAGCATTCATTTATTTCATTATCAAAATTATCAAACTGGTGAAGTGCCCACAGCTGGGGAAAGGTGGGACTTTTTGACCTCACTTAACCTCTCTAGTATAACTAAGAGGATTTGTCTTGGCAGCCCCCTCTCCAAGGGGAGATCATCAAAACCATTAATGATCTTTCTTTTGGCAAAATGCCTGACACAAATTCTGTCAGAGCAGACTTTTTAAAGCTTTGTGTGCTTTCCTTAGCATACATCTTCTAACTGAACATTCTGAGGAAGCTTGTCCACGTTTGTACATCAAATTAAAATTTTGATGGTTGTGTGCTTTATAGATATCAGTCTTCTTGATCCATGTGTCCAGTGTTGTTTAATACGATCTAGATGTTGTGTGGTGTGGAAAACTGTATTACTTGTTGTTCAAGCAGCAGCACCTATGCACTTCAGAACTTGTCTGACGAGCAGATTGGAGAAGGCTGGCTAATCCCAGACACTTTGAGTTTTCTCTCGCAAACGGGATAACCCAAACCAGCAATCCTCATCAATGAAGCCAAAACAGAAATCTTCATCAGTTCTCTCAGTTTCGATTATTCCTGATCAAGGGTCTCCTGATGTTTGGTAGTGTCTCGACCACTGTGCAGCAATGGCTAATCGTAAAGATATCAAACCAAAGAGGTGAGATACAGAGGGGGTTCTGGCAGGCACTGCCATAAGTTTTTGTCGTGTGCAGCAGGATGGTGGGTTGTGAAAGGCTGGGGAGAACCCCTTTGAGATTTTCCCATGTCTTGCCATGTGCTTTCTTTATAATTTTTTTAGCCTCTTTCAAGTGCAGCAAGTTGACCTAAGGGCTATGGATTATACCAGTCCTTGGCTTGTTATGTTTGTGATTCTTTGTCTTCCAAGAGATGTTCTGGCTAGGTATCGGTAATTTGTGTACTCTCCTGGCTGTGGATGTCTCTGAATTCTGTATGTATTCTTGTTTCTACTGGGAAGCACTGGCTTGTTTTTGTCAGTTGGAGTGTTTTCTGTGTTAAATTTCACATGGCAGACTTTGAACATACATTTTCAACAAGTTGAAGATTGAATTTAATGCCATGTTTGCCTGTTGGCAATATACAAAATGCAGTTAGCAAATAAAACTATTCTTGACCATCTCAAAGAACTTTAGTTTCTTAAGGATTTTCTTCTGCTGCCTTTCGACAAAATTTTTTGGCTACAGGAACTTTATTCCCTGTCCCGTTTTTTACCTGACTCAGTCTTTTTTCTGTTCCTGATGATATCCACAGTTGCCTTTCCATAGCTATTTAAACCTGCATACAAGTATACAACATCGTAACTGAACTGCCTGTTTGAAGAGGGGCAGTGTATGATGCAAATTGTTCCAGGCTCCACATGTGAGTTGGCTGAGTCTGTGCTGGTGTCTCCCAAAACACAGCTTCAAGTGCCTGATTTCTCTATGGATATGGAGGGATTGAAGTTCCTCCTCCTAAAGAGGATCAATTGATGAAGCTGAACAGCCACAAGTCTATGTGACCTGATGACCCATGTCCCAGGAATGGGGGAGCTGACTGATACTGTTGCCAAGCCACTCTGTATCATATTTGAGAAGTCATAGCTATCAGGCAAAATCTCCAGTGACTGGGAAAAGGGAAACATTATCCTATTTTTAAAAAGAGGAGAAAGGAGGATCTGGGGAACTACAGACCACTGGGTCTCTGTTAAGCATTTATCCCCTTCTGGCATCTCCTTTCTGCATCCTCTTGTGTGTGTCTCCTTTTGGCTTTTGCCTCCCATTCCCAAAAAAAAAGAGTATTCTCCAAAATACTCTTTTCACAAAAGCATCAGGGATTCCTGGTTCCATTTTGGTGCACAGTGAGTTGGTTTTGTCCATCACGGAGCCAACTGGTACCATATGTGACTGGCACAGGCCAGTCCCTGACCACTACCTACAGAATACTGAGACAGTTAACCACATTCATAGAAGTTAAATTTAATTTTCTAAATTAAGTCAAAGCCTAATCTTGTCTAATAGTTAGGTATCTCTGAGTAATTAAAGCTAATAAAGTCTAAGGAACAGAGACTTGGGTGAGTTTACACTCCGTAAATCTGGATTTATCTCAATGTGGGTTTTTCATATATCTGTCTTAATAGCTAATAACATCCTGCCTTCTGTTTGATAGGCATGCAAGAAGAAAATGCATAGCAAGTTGAAATGAATGTGTTTTAGGGTATGGATTATAAACATGGAATCATGTAACTTCTTTTATTAATTTTAACTATTTCTGTTAATTTCCATTAGTATTTCTCCCGCTTTAGGGCAAATTCGGGAGGAAAACAGACGACTGGGGATACAAGCATCATAAAGTCACCCCAGGACCATAGAACCAACTTCTTAGTACTGTTTGCATGGGTAGCGACAAGCTCTGTTGAAGTTCTTGATGAAATGTATCTGCTTTTAAGCTTTGATTTGTGGTAGTTTGTGAATTTACTAAAAAGGGCTCAAATAGCATCTTGGAAAAAGTGTGATACTGGAATACTGTCAGAAGAACCTTGAAATTGAATTACAGCTTTAATATTCAAACTGGGGCATGTATTGTTATTTGTAGTATATGTAAAATGACTTTTATAGATGAAATTTAAAATCGGTGGCGCAGAATAGGGTTTATAGTGCATGGTCTTTAAGAAGAACAGGGAAGGATCTTTGATGTAGAGCATGTAGCAGAAAGATGCATATTTATTAAATAAAGGAATTTTTAAATGGGGGTATGGCAAAAGAAAAGGTTGTTCTTGGTGATGTGTTAGTCAGATTATAGTATTCATTGCCAAAAATAGATGCGAAGTGTTTCTCTATGCTTAAATATTTATTAAATAAGTAATATGTAGGTTTACTAAAAATAAACAGATATTGTAAAATATTTATTTTGTAAAACAATGAGAACATTTTCAAATCATAGTGCCTGAGACTCATTTCTAGGAATCTGATTCTTTGTGCTGCACTGTCAGTATCACCTGCGTTTCCAGTGAGGTGCCATGCTTTCTTGCCATCCTTGGCATTCTCTCTGAATTGCCATACTTGGCCAGTTAGACCTGCCTCTGTCTCAGATGTGTGAACTCCAGATACCACAGGAAAGCTGTGTAGTATTCCTTAGGACTCAGGAGACACAGGCATGAGTAGAAGCAAGTATTGGGAGAGGCACTGCATGAAGTGGCAGCTTGCTGGCCTCATCGTGCTCTGTCTGGTTCCTATCCTGTAACCCATGGCATGCATTAATCACCCCAGACCATTAAGCCTCATATATTTAATGAGAATGTTAACAGTTCTGTGTGGTCCAAATATAAGCTAAAAATGTCTTGTGTAATTTTCTTATTTAAGGCAAAAAATTAACCAGAACCTCCCTTCTCTCTTGCATCAGTCTCGCCTGGGACTGCCACTTAGTGTCACTGCAAGGGCAGATCTGGAAGAGGATACAGGGAAAGCCACTTGCTGTATTGTCAATATATATATGTTTCCTGGACTCTCATTTCCCAGAAATGTTTCATGGCATTTTCTCTTTGTGTTTTTTCCTTTGGCATTTTCATGGCATTTTCTCTTGGGTCTTTCTGACAGTATTCTTTATTCAACATTTCCTTCCTTACCACATTGTTTGTTCTGGTTTTGGTACTCATTTTAAATGAATTTATTTGTCACAGTAAACCTAATGCTTACTTCTGCATTGCCATTGAAGAGTGGTTACAGCAGAGACTGAAAAGCAGTAACAGGCCTTGCTTGGCCATGCATTAATACTGAAAACAACACTTCAACTGCTTAGGAGCATTATGGACTCTGGCCTTGAAGAGACTAATTCAAGGCAGTCATCCCAGCAGAAGGAATTGACTCAGATTGCAAGGCATGGAGTATTGTAACCAGCAACCCTCTTTCATTCAAAGGGGAAAATTCTAAATACTTTGATAAAAATCCTTGACAGTTTACCAGATCTTTTTTCCACTACTCAAATTACTTCAAAAAGTGGGATGGTTATACAGGCTGAGAGAGGAATGTGGTTTTGAAGATAGAACCCAAATAATCAGAAAAACAGTGCATTTGTTTTCAATATACTTTTGATATTTTGCATTTTTCACTTCAATAGTAAGAATAAGATAAATATTCTTTCTGAATAATTTAATCCTCTATTCAACCTAAAATGTCATGAGAAACCTTTTTAAAGAACAATCATGATATATTAAATGTATTTCTCACTGTCTTGCTCAGGGGTATCAATATGGCTTGCTGGGAAGTTATAACAATCTGAAATTCTATTACTTGACAAGTATATTTGGGGGTTTTCATGTTCCAGTGGAATTAAGAGGTATTCTAAAACCTTTTCATTTTGTTATCCACAACCATTTCCCAGAAGCCATTTATGAATTTAGATTTTACCTTTGGATAGGGGTTAGCTATTAGACATTAATGTATTACTGGTTGCTGTTTATAGAAAATGGGGAGGAAGAGAAATGAGAAATATTTTCGCATTCTTTTTAAGATCCTAATTGTTTAAATCCACTTTGAATGATTTGTGCTGGCTCTTGTTTCTAATGTTCTCTGACTGTAGTTACAAGTAAAATAATAATCAGTCTTTTACCATTCATCACAAATCTAGCATAGCACCATGGTGAATGAACAGTTGGCCTTATTATCACTGATTTGTTATGATCAAAGTTGTAGTCCAATTTCAGATTACTACAAACTTGATGAATTCATTTGCAGAAACAGCTGAAACTTTGATTATATTCTAGGCTGTAGCAAGGAGGGAAAACAAAGAAGAGCAGTAACACTGCCAAGAAAAATGTCTGTCTGTCCAAGTGTATGCAGTGAAGGTGACATCATTGTGTCTAACATATGCAATTATAACTTTATAAATTTAAGACTATTCTAAAATAATCTCTGCAGTTTTTTCCTTTTTTTCAGGCTGGTTTGTCTGCCTTTATCACCATTACCTTTTCCATTGCGATGAACATAAAATGAGAATCATAAATAACTATTATGGAAGACATTAATTAACACTTCTTTAACTTGAGAAGCTTTACACTTTACACTGTCCCAGTTTGCCTGCTCCTTCTCAAATAATTACTCTGTTGATACATAGTTAATGGAATCCTACCTTACCCCCTTCTAGTAAGGATTTCCCACCAAACTTTTATTTTTAAATTTGCTGAAAGTATATTTTGCAGACTTGAAAATAAACTGCTATTCTACTGTAGTATGTTTTTTTAATAATAATAATGATGATAATAATAATAGTACCTGGGATTTTTTTCACAGTTTGACATACTTCAGTTCATGTTAAAACATGAAATTGGGTAATGGGTTTTAGATTTGTATGTTTTTATTGAAAGTTTTTTAAACTTAGTTAATCTAAGAGACAATGATTAGGAAAGGTGGTGAGGCAGTTTTGAAGTAGCATGGGGAGAATGTGTGGGGGCAGTATTATACCATGGGAAAGAAAGAAGGAGTCTTTATTTACACTTCAGACTTTCAGATTATTTTTTTTGGTAACACTTTTTCTTTTCTCATTCTGACATTCATTTTGCTAAGAGCTGCCAGAGTCTGTTACTTTATGACAGTAACAAGTAGTTGGAATATATTGCAAAACAGAAAACTGAGACTTTTTCCATGGTGTCTTTTCTTTGACTTCATTAAGAAAATTCAAGCTAATGGTAGTAGAGTTTGTTTCAACACATTCCTACTTTTAGCTAGTATATTTTTCAAAATATTTGTGATGTTACTTGCATCTGAGCTTTGCATACCATCTTGTCTTATCTTGTCAAAAGTACCCAACAAGCAAACCCCTCTGATTTGTATGTGCTAAGTGCATAGATTTACTGCTGCAGTTTGAACATTTTTAAATTAAAATATATTGCTTGTTCCAAGTGTATTGATTTACACATGTCTTTGTCAATATTAAGTAGAGCAACTTTTCCAATAAGTTAAAAAACATCTGGCAAGACAGGTTACATTTACTGGATTGGTTGAAGTTTATATTTCTGCATTTTACTTGTTTGTGTGTTCTTGCTCTTTTGCCCTTTATTCTCAATCACTGTTACAGATATTTGTAATGTCCCTTAACTAAGAAGAGATGCTGCTGGTTGCGCTCTGAATTCATACAAAGTTGCAGTCATTTAAATGTGACTCTTCTCTATGCTTTCAATTCCTAGAAGTTCTTAAATACAAAGGTTCTACCTGAGGCTGGATTTTTTTTAAACACCTAAAAGATCCTAACTCAGGATCAAAGCTCTTAAGCTTAATGGTGGTGTAATGGTAGTGAATTATGAGAATGGCTGTTTTTACTTCAAGTGCACTTTAGAGCAATGTTTCAGTTGTACCTGTTTGAGAAGGCTTTGAAATCACCTTTTTTGTCCATTTCTAGTCATCAGCCAGCTACTTGAGCAATAGTAATTTATTTTTAGAATATGTGTATGAGTTACCAATGCAAGCAATCTTGCTGCTGCTCCCTCATCATTTCTCTTGCGCCTGAGTGTGTCCTAAGTAAGCAAATCAGCAAGTGTGTAGTAGTTGATAGGCTATAGGAGCATCCTCTGACTTTGTTAAAACTTCTCTCCATTTCTCTGTCTGCTCAGCCTATTCTGATGATTGCTGATCTGAAAAAGAGCTGAGATGTAGAGCTGGACAATAACATCTAGTGGGTATAAAGCTTGCTAGTGGAACATCAGCCTGGTGCAGATCAAGAAAAGAAGTTTGAGTGGTTGTTTGTCTATAGACTGAGGTCACACACACTTAAGTTAATAAAAATCTTTCCCAATGTCAGGTAGCTCCACCTGGGGGCTGGCCAGTTCTCTAAAAACTGTTATGATGATTTTTGCTTTTAAGTACTGTCATTCCAGTTCCTTGACCTCTAGGAATGTCATTTTCTCTCTCAGTGTGGTCTACCTAGTGTGTATCTATTGGTATTAGACATGAACGTAATCCAGCAAGTACCTGTTTAAATACAGTACTAATTTCTAATATGAATATTTGCAACAAGTTGAAAGAATGGATTATGATAGCAGATGGTTTGTTGAAGTGGAAATAGATTAAAGAAGAAAAGAAAAATTGTAGAAACATTTTCATGAACTGTTCAGAACATCTTTTGAGTGACAGTGGTCAGCCAGCGTTGTAGAGACGTGTAGGAAAACTGGGTATTTAGTTTCTGTTTAGGGTTGAGAGTGATTGCCAGAGCCCCACAGCAGTGGAACATGTGAGGTCCATGGTATGTGTTCTGTACATAGGGGGAAAAAAAAAGTTTGTCTAGAGCTGCTTTATATCAGTAGAGTTAATATAGCATAGGAAAAAAAGCAATAAATTTCTTTGTCTCTCCAAATGACATTACTTTGAACTTCTAGGCATCTTATCTTAGATTTTCTATAATAATTGAAATGTGCATCTAGATTTGTATAACCTCTGTTGTTGATGATACATTCTGTGGAGTTGGTACCTCTATTTTTTCCAGTGTAATAAATCTGTTTTGTCAAGAAGAGGGAGAGATGTGTTGTATCCATTGTCATTCTCTAGTGGAAAGCCAATTTTTTAATGCCTTTTTTTACTTGGGTTTTCTATGGAAGTGATGTGAGCTGTCATCACTTTTCTTTCTTCCTTCTTGCCTCATCCTGATACCTTCAGGAAATTCCAAATTAATTTGACAATCCACTTAAATGTGACAGTCGTTCAGATGTAAATGATTATTAAATACCTCGAGTTTTGTGCAAAGAAGTAGCCAGCTTAAGTGACAAACCTAAATTTATTAACTCCCTTGAGGAAAGGCTTTTGGCATAAACGTAGATATTAGCATGAGAGAAACCCATGCAGGAGTAACCTTATAAATGCTTCAACATTTGATCAGTGTTTGTGCCTTTGTTACCCCTCAAAGTCACTTAAATGTCAGATGTAAAGCTATAAGAAACCAGGTAGAGTTGCTTGATTTTTTGGGGGGGAGGGGTTTTTTGTCCATTTTGCTTTATCTCCCTTCAGAATCTATCATGAACAGGTAGAGATAGAATAGAAACTTAAAAGCACTGATTTTATTGATTTGTTGGCCAGGTCATTTATGTTTAGTAATTAGTATCTTCTGTTATCCTTAATTATTTTAGACAATGTTATTTATGTATCAGTTAATTATACTCGAAGCTTTTTTCTGAACAGAAACCATGCTGAATTTTGTTTTTTGTCTAGATCTGTGGTTGTAATGACCTCTAAGACTTACCTTAACTTTCGTCTGAATATTCTAAAAATGTTGTGTTTTCCTGTTTTAATAGTGTCTAAGGTTAAATTTCCCTGAGGTACTGATAAAAGATAATGCCATGAAAATTCTTGGCAAATTTTCAAGAAGGGCAGGTCCCTTGAGTTCCAAGAATGATGGGTCAAGGTGAAAGCAGACGTTTGCTTTCTGGTAGCCCAGAATAAGAATTGGGTCTCTGCTAAGTTTAGTCAAGTGAAGCACGAACAGAAGTGACAGCAGACTGATTCTTTGGATTTGAACTGTATATACAACACATTTACATCCAAGAGCACTAATAACTAACTACTGTGCATGCATCTCCATGCTACCTGTTTTTGTGTCACTTGGAATTTTAATCTCCAGAAGTTTGGTGATTTCATTCCTTCTGCTTTCCTATTCCCTTGTATTATGTCAGCTGCCAATCTTGATGTTTACTTGAACTAGATAAGCAAACTGATTGTTACAATGCTAAAAAGTTGCTTGAATATGTTAAGTTTCTTCCTTTGGTTTGCATAGACATAGAGTTCATGGTTCAGTATTTCTGATTGTGGAGAAGGACTGTGTTATAGCAGTGTAATTCTGTAGGAATTTACCACTTTTGCTGGAAATAAAGGCTTTTCATTATTTAAAAATAATGCTATTCGGTCATAATAAGGGTTTCACTCAAGAGAAAATTTGACACAATCTGTGTTTTTTTTTCCCTATATTTTTCAGTGTTATTTGCCTTCTTAGTTAGAATTGCAAACAATTAAAATTTATATTACCTTCACACAGCTTCAGTATCATTCATTCAAACTGATTGCCTTATGTGCTTTATATTGCATTAAAGAAGTTGAGTGTTTGGGCAATCCAGATCACAGGAGGAAGTTGTTTGCTAAGTTTTTGTGTAATATTTGTTCCATATAGAAATACACTCTTTACATGTGTGTCTGTGTTTAAGAAGAAATTAATGGGGATTGTAGCCAGTGCTAAAGCAAAATTGCAGCCTGATAGGTGTATCAGCCAAAATAAATAATCAGTAAGAATATCAGATCTGCCCTTTCTCCCATTGCTTGGAGTATTTAAAAAGATTTACAAAATAGCTGTGAAGTTAGCTTCTTAAATGTCAGAAGTCCACTGATTTCATGAAGACTGCTTCATTTAACTGAGAAATTTTTATGGTTTCATTTATTACACTGAAACAGTTCTTAAGAGCTAAGAAAAATACCTCTGACATAATTTAATTGCATTACTTCGTGGCATTCAGATAATTGAGGTTGAAGTGAGTTGTCAAGTTAATGTCATGTCAAACTCTTGCCTTAGTGGACTCCAATACTGAATTTGGGGTTTGGCCTGGTTTTGTGATTGGCTGGAAGGCTAATGTATATAACTGCTACTTCAGGACATGATCAGAGTTACAACACTGGATTCTGTATAGTATATTCCTTTCCCATCTGAGGGTTTTTTAAGGCTTTCTGTAGGGGGGGAAAAAAATACAAACCAGAACAGCAATGCTAGCTGTATGCTCTGTCATCTGCTTAATCCTTATCCCCTTCACATTGTCAATACTCATCTAATTCCACTTTAACAACAGTAATTGGCTGATGGAGTAGCAGATATAGATTTATTTTCCTGATGACTCCTTGACTTTTTTCCTCTGGTAATACTAATAGAATTCCAAATCCTTACTGGTGTGATCATGTCATGAGTAGGTCAACAGTCATGTCAAGGTCCTATTGGAAACTTCATAGCCAACATCTTAATTTAGACTTAGCTATCTTTTTCTCTTGTATGTGCAATTGTAAGCAATTCTTTCAAGTATCACACTCATTCCATTATAACACAATTCGTTTAATGCAAAGGGAGGCGGTTCTGCATGTGAATTGTTTACTGAGTGGTAGTGGGTCACACAGGCTCAGTAAGCCTCTTCCAGGTGTGATGCATTATCTGAATTATGTGGGAAGCTTGAAGGAAACTAAATACTGCTTGTTTGTTTTCAAAGTTCTTTCAGTTAATGAGAATTGAAATGGATATTGTGGCTTTCTAATATTTAAGGAAAACATGTCTGAAAATGTGAAATGTCAGGTCGCTGGGGTACCTGAGTTGATCCAGTGGTTTCCAGCCTCTGGAAGGCAAAGGCTTGCTTTGTTTCATGCTTTTTTTAACTCTGTCCTAACTCTTCACCTACCTCCCTTAAGCCATGTGGTTCCTTCCTGTTCTGCATTTTACCAGAGCTCTGAATTACCACTGACTTCTGAGTTGCCTCAATCCACTATAGCAAATGGTAAAAAAAAAGGCTTTTCTTTTGAGGTTGATTTTGTCATCTTAGTGAGGTGGAAGTGATCTGGAGAAGGGGAGAAACACTCCCTTTGACACAGGAATGTGGAAGAGGGTATTCAGGAAAGCCCATTTTAACAGAAATGTGTTATTTAGGACAAACTGTTTCCTGGTGGGATTTTTACCTTTAGTTTTTGATTAAGCTAAAAGTGAGAAATAAGACTATCAAGTTGTTTGGAAACTTGTCTAGGTTTGTTGGACTAATAGCCATCTTTCATATCATCATCTGAATTTGCTTTGTGTTTCCTATTTGTCTTAACCTTCATGGGTTTTTTTGGCACCAGTGTGTATCTAGTCTGGAAATGGGAAGTATGCTGTGCTACCTTTCCTGGACTTGAAATAATTTTGCAGAAGTTTTGAGGATTGACTTGAGTAAGAACAGAGTAGAGTGCATATACTCAAGCTGTCAGAAAAATCCGTAACAACTGATTAAACACCTTTTGTCTCTTAAAGCATGTCAGACTTAATTGAGTGGTTAAGAACCACTTTTGGCAGAGACTTAATCTCACTTAGTCTTTTGGCTAACTGAACAGTACTCAATATTGAAAGGGTGCATGCAGTCTCTTGATAGAGATTTATGCACTTGACCAAGTGCTTAAATTTTACAGGGAAACATTTAAATTCAAGTGCTTTGGTAGTCCTACATCAGAAGCAATGCCTATCTTGGGAATTACCACTATTAAATCAGCAAGGAATATTAACCACAGTCTACAGCCTGGCTTGACTGCCTTATCAAAGCTACTCTTTTTATCCTCTGTCCAAAACCTTTATTCTGTGAAGCTGTTGACCAATTATATAGGGAACTCATCCATTAACAGTGTCTCTGCCTAGTGCATTAGCTTGGCCTCTTAATGTTTCTGTAAGAGTGATAGGTAGAAAGCAGAAAGGAGCAGAGATGAGAAGAAATACCCCCAAACAGAGCATTTCCTGTTTAGCAGGGAAGTTATCTTCAGTGTAAAGCTTCTTGTTGCCAAGCCATGCAGGTGCTTAACTTCCACTTTAAAGTAAGGGGAGGTCCCAGAATTATAACACCTTCTAAGAACCTGATCTAATATATGAAATGTGCTTATGGAAATATTCCTTTAGTCTAAAAAAACAAGACTGCTTTGCTGTAGATAAAAAATGTGAATTTTTTTTTTAATTGCTTCTTCTGGAAAAAAAGCCCAGAAAGCATAAGTAATAATCTACACTTAACTACATGTTTATTAAGTTTTCCCCTGATGTGTAACAGAAGAAAAACCCATTAGTTTAGGATGTTAATCTGTAGTTTTAGAAACATAAATTGCTTCAATATCTAAACTCATAATAAGAGTAGTACTGTGTTATGCTAAATTATTGTACTGAAATATTTTCATTTTATAATGTTGTATGTGTAATAGCATATATTCTTAATTTTTGAGCAAGTGGAACTTCAGAATTTTTTGGAAGTATTGGCAAGTGCTACATCCTTGCTCCATTCTCTTTTTAATATACATTCAACTCCCTTGTTAAATTAATTTCATCCAGTCAGTTGTCAGATGGACAAGAAAATATAACTGGGGCCTTGATAAAGTGACCAAACATGTCTTTAGTGCATATAATTTATTTGTATTTCCTCATTGAAAGTAAGTCAAAAAATAATATTTTTTAAAGTTTGGCTTTGTTTTCCTTTAAAATGACCATCTTTCTGTCAGTATGTTCTATAAAGTTATTTATTATATGTGAGGTTCTTAAAAAAATTACTTTGAAATATAGTTTCAAATTAATAATGCCAATAGTGTAAAAGATTTGAAAACTTTCAGTATAGTAATTCATCTAAACTAATTTATAATGACATTCTTAAGGGAATGTTTCCCTTCTTTAAGGGATATGTTATCTTGGATTCTTTTCCCTAACATATATTTGGTTTTCTTGTGGTTACGTTTTTCGGCTTTTAGATTTTATTTCCATCTTTTTTTTGTTCAAGGTAGAATAGGTTAAGTTAGCAGCATAGGATTTGTTTCATTAAAGAATTTGAAACATTATTCTATTGTAATCTCCCCCTACCAGCACCCTGAAGGCTAACAATTTCTTCAGTATCCTAAGAAGTTAAATTGAATAGCCAAACTGGCTTAAAACAGCTTGCAGTCCCTAAAGAATGGGAGGATAAGAGGATGCACACCCTTGGTTGATCCTGCTCTTTTCCACCTAATGAAGTAGTTGAGCATTTCACTGAAATTTCTCAACTTGGATTTGTCCACTTGATTGCACCATTCCATCCCACTTCTCAGCATTTGAGTGGGTTCAATCATCACTAAAAAAATAATTGAAAATTACAAAGCAGAGCTAGACCTAGCACAGACTATAAAAGATAGCAAAGACATTGGCAGATTTAATTTTTACTATTTTAATTGTAGTTTATAAGTCATTATAGACAACTTAGGATTTTTGTTCCTTGTGGACTTACGTCTCACGTGCTTATACTTGTTTTCTGTTATTCTCACAAAGTAATACTTTCCAAATGTAAAAAACACTGTTCCTGCCACAAGGAGGTAAAAACAAACATGCAGAGGAGATTGAGGGAAATAGTATGGCAGGATGTGACTGTTGGCTGGTAAATAAGAATAAGCTGTTCTGTTGGGGTTTTTAATTAACTTGTCAGTATAAATCAGCTGGATTTCCCATGGGCAGCATGGCAGATGAGGGTCTTCCAAAGGGAATTAACTGGAGGACGGGTGAAAGCTGTACAGATGAGTTTGTGAAAAATGTTCTGTGCACAAGAGACAGGAAGAAGTCAGAGAACTGCTAATGCTAGAAGCATTAAAAAATAGTGACAAAATAAAATTAAAAATTGTGGAATCTGCTTTCTCTAGCAAGGGAGGCGGAGATGGCATGAAATAAAGTGGATAAAAATGTCTGAGGGGTGTGGAAAAATGTGGAAGGCTTGAATTAGATTTCTCGATACTTATGGTAGAATTCAACTAATAATGCAGTCTTCAGATCTTAAACCTGAACTTTTAAGATGAGAATAGCAGGCAAAGAAGGAAGATTGGGCCATCAGTATCACTGCTACTCACAGTTCTCTAGGGTTATTAAGACAGGAATAAGAAACTGGTGATTTGGGGTTTGGTCTGTTCTTTTAGAACTGTGTTAGTATTAAACTGACACTGAGACAGTGTGAGGTTTCAGGAAAGGAGTTGGGATGGGTTTTAGGTGAAAGCTAACACAGCTGGAAGATGAGCACACTTGAGAATCATCAACCTGTATGCTCTACACTGCAGAACTTGAGCTTCCTCTGTTTTTCAGGTTGCAGAGCTAAATCCAGTATGCAGGCCTAGCTTGATGTAAATCCAGAAGATTCTTGGAGTACTTCTCCATTTTATTGCACTGCAACAGAGAGCAGCAGACGCACTCTTCTGAGAGAATTTTGCTTGTGTCATTGAAATTACCTCCCATTTCAATCAGGCAGAACACAGGACCAGTCATGGGAAGACAGTGTCTCTCCAAGACTTTCTGCCTTCAAGGAAGTTCAAAGACAATGGGTGTTTGGAGGTCTCTGTGACAGAGAAGTCCAGATTGTTGTATGATGTCCACAGCTATGCTTTATTAACTGCATTGGAGATGGTGTACAGCAGTAGTTGAGGAGCTGGTTCTGAGGAGGTTGTTTCATAGGGTCTAACTCTCAAGAATTCAACTCTGGAACCTCAACCCTTAAGCACTTGGTAGGTAGAGGGATTCTTAGAGTGGCCCACAGCACTGTATGTTTCAGCAATTTCCTTTCTTTGTCACCATTCTAACCCAAACAAACTTGCCTCTGTTGGTAAGGGCTCTACATTCTCTATACAAGTAGATAATAATGATATAAAATACAACCCTTGTGTTTTTGAAACAATTCTATTTGGTTTACAATATTAAGATACCAGCATGACCAATTTCACTTTGCATGTATTTTTCAGTTACTCTATTGAAAGCTTAAGTTTCTGTGAAGCTGAGTCTTACAATCAAGTGAGTTTAGGAGCTTGCTTGATTGCTTAACCCTGAATTTGGTATTTCCTTCGGAAATCTCTTTATGGGCTTTCATACTGTCACAACATTATTCTGATTTCAAGCCTGATTTTTATGGTGGTATAATTAACAGACAGAGTATGTTGATACAAAAAAAGACATCTACTGGTTTTGACACTGAGAATTAATTATGAAATAAAAGACAGATTTGTGCTCAGGCTAGCATTAGCCTAGCAGTTCAAAATATAAGCAGTCACCTTGGAATCATGTAACAAAAAGTGACACCCTTTCTTTTACTATAGGCTAAATATATCTTGTGAACTTTAGTTAGATAAATCATCTGTGTGTCAGTTCTATTTGTTATTCTATTTAATTAATTTGGAAAACGGTTGCTTTCCTTTGACAAGCAGAGAGTTCATGTTTGTTAAATACTTTTAAAAAATGGGTATGCTTTTTGTAGTGGTTTAGATTATTATCAGAGAGGTTGTTCATTCTTACTAGAAAAAGGTGACATTCAGCATATCATTGGTAGCCAATTTTAAATGAAGTTTCAAAAGACTACCTATAATACCGTTTTTCAATCCCTTTAATTAGTTTTTGCATGGAATACGTTGCATGAAGTGCTGGCATCATCTTTTACACTTGTTCCCTGCAAGTGAATGCAATTTGGATGCCTCTAATGCAACTTCCCTTATTTTATGGCAACAAAGACTCCTCCAAATATTTCATGCTGGTTAATACAGAAAAAAACATTGTGTTAGTGTGTTAATCTTGGGCACACAAAGAACCACTGGAGGATAAGAGGAGGGCATCTGTTGGATAAGCTTTCAATATGATGGGAATGATAACAGACTACAACTGGTGCAAAAAACAGCTAATCTTTTACAGTATGTGATTAACATCAGCACATATCTCCTCAAAATTTGTTTATTGATGCAGTGGGGAATAGTAGACAAAGAAGGACCTTATTTTTGAGAAACCTGGCCATTCCAAGCTGCTACAATTTGTACTTGCTGCAGTGACCATTTCAAGTTTTTAGGCCTATATGTTCTGGGTGGGTTATTTTTGTGATGGATTGTCACTGTGATGGACGATCCTCTACTCCCTCCTCTATGTATTTGTCAGTACAATTGTAGTTGTAGTAGGTTTTAGGTTTTTATATTAAGAATTCTTGGGAAGATTGAGGAGTTATAAATCATCTTAGAGTTTTGCATAACTAATTAAAAAGCTTCTTTTATTGCAATGGAAGTGTGGTTATGAGGAAGAAAAGGAAGATGCTGAGAAATCGGCTTTGGAAGTCTGTAATTAATGTCGTCATTTCCTTCTGAATAACAGGACAGACAGTCCTTTGTGCATTTTCTGGTTCCAATGTAATTGACATTCTGATGCAGAATAGACTTTTTTTAAAAAAGATTTAGAAAAGATTTCAAACCATTCATGTTGCTTTCAGAAAAGGGTTTGGCAATTGTGTCCCTTTTAAAGATGATCAGCAATTGCAGTATTTACAAAATGGTATGTAATAGTACGTAAACACCTTCCTAGGCCACAAAGTATGGCAATTTTCAGACATTTATACCATCTTCTGCCTAGTTGGCAGTGAAGCCACCAGCAGGTGATTGTTGATTATTCTCCAGACTTAGAGAAACCACATGTAGAGCTAACTGATAGCAGCCAGGAAGGGTGTTCTTAAGTTTTGTACGTGAATGTTTAGTGCATGCCCTAAGGAGCTCTTCAAAGCTTTATTTGAATGCTATCTCTTCCTATAGTTAGGCAATAATTAAGGGAAGTCTAGAAATTAAGTTAGTGTACATCCAAGTTTGTGGGAAGGGACTGTTCTGGCCCACAGTCCCTTCTTAAATGCCATTTAAGTTGCATGCATTAAAAACAAAATTATTGTGTGTATATGTTTTCTGAACAGTAACCAACAATAGACATGACAATCTGGGTTGAAGTTACCAGTTTTGAGCACAATCATCTGTTATATTTAGTAATGCTTCCATTTAGCAGTGTGTAACATTTTAGCTATCAGTGCTGCTGAAGTTTCATTTGGACTTAACAGGTACATGTGAATTCACATATTTTTCATAAAACAAAGGAAATTGGTGGTTCTGGTGTCAACTACAGTACTGAAATGAACATGTAAAGGAATCCGGTCCTTGCTGATTAAATTCAAAAAGACCTGCTATATTATTATTTGGCTGTAAACCAAAAAAAGAATGGTTTAGTTAAAGCTGAGGGGAGGGGGGAAATCACTTAATCAAATTTATACAGCTTTCAGAAAGTTACTGGAACTAAAGTAGTTGGTGATGTAATGTATGAAGTCAAAGAGTGTTTTGCTATGCTGGAGAAAACTAATGGAAACATTCACTTGGGGTAAGACAAATGGTATTAAATGAGAAAACACACCATGAATTGCAAATGGAGCTGAGTTAATTTGTTGCTACAGTAGTGTTGCCCTACTGTTAAATGAAGGCTGTGTAATTATCTTGCTGGCAGAGATAATGTCAAAACCTCATTTCTCCTTACATGCCTCATTTTTACATGAGGGCTAATTGAGCTGCAAGGTGACAACTGATTATATATAGCTATCATCAGGTCCTCTTGCTCAATTTGCAAATAATGTTATCTTTTTTAAGTGATGATTTTTATCACATGTCAAATTAAGGCACTAAAAAAACTTTTTAAGGCTATTTTAGTAATTTGTAGCATTGCATTTCTGTCACCATTTTATTTATATTTTTAGCATTTTATTTTTACTTTTTAACATTTTTATTATATTTTTATATTTCATCCTTCCTTCAAGATTCTTGACATCCATTTACTTACTGTCCCTTTAAATAAAGCAGAGAGACGTGTGTTTGTCACTTTTCCGTGCCACTTGATCATCACGAATGAAAGGGCACTTCATAATTCCAAATAGATGGTTTTCTTAAACCTTTCTATTGTGTTTTCTCAAACATTTCTGTTGTGTTTTCTTGTTTATTGGAAACACTGCTGAATAGTTTTTGTTAATAAATTTCAGACTTAACAGATATCTATCTTTTCCTTATGCCTAAAGAAGCCCAACAATACTGTGTTAAATAGCATCCCTATTAGCTGTTTTGACACAAAATCACAGAGTGGTTCATTTCAGGAGGAACCACAGTGGGTCATCTGGTTCAACCTCCCTGCTTAATCAGGATCATCCCAGAGGACATGGTACGGGATTGTGTCCAGCTGGTTCCTCAACATCTCCAGTGAGAGGCTCTCCACAGCCTCTCTGGACATTCCGTTCTAGTGCTCACTCACCCACTGCAAAGAAGTTCTTTATCGTATTCAGGTGGAACTTCCTGTGCATCAGTTTCTGCCCATTGCCTCTTGTCCAATTGCTTGGCACCATCAACAAGAGCCTGTTGATGGTGCCAAGCATCTTCCTGGTACCCTCCCTTCAGATACTGACAGACATTGATGAGTTCTGCTCTCAGTCATCTCCTCCTAAGGCTGAACAGGTCCTGCTCCCTCAGCCTTTCTTTGTAAGAGAAATGCTTCAGTCCCTTAATCATCTCTGTAGCCCTCCACTGGATTTGTTCCATGTTTGTCTTGCCAAGGAGCCCACAACTGGACACAGCATTGCAGGCCTCATTGGGGCTAGTAGAGGGGGAAGATCACTTCCCTCAATCTGCTGGCAATGTTCTTCCTGAGGCACCCCAGGACTCTGTTGGCCTTCTTGAAGATGGGCACTGCTGGCTCAGGGACAGCTTGTTTTCCACCAGGACCCCCACATCCTGCTCTGCAGAGCTGCTTCCCAGCAGGTCTGCCCCCAGCCCGTGCTGGTGCCTGGGGTTATTCCTCCACAGGTACAGGACTCTAAGGATGATATAAGAGACAATGTCAAAAGCCTTGAGATCAAGGTAGGAAATATCCTCTGCTCTCCCCTCATCCATCCAGGTATTTTTCATTATAGAAGGCAATCAGGTTGGTCAAGCTTCATGATGATCAAGGGGACTCTTCACTTAGTGCAGAACTAAATCCTAATGTCATTTGTCCTGATATTTTTTCTTGGTCTGTTTAGTCTTGGTCTTTGCCTTACCTGTAGATGCAGTGCAGTCTCTTTGCAAGATCTTGAAGTTTTGTGCCTCTAGCTACATTCACAAGAGCTCAAATACAAGCAGTTAATTTTGCATTCCACATATATAAAGGAGCCAATCTGGATTTCCATGTTCTTGCCTAACAGTGCTAAGCTACAGAAGCAGTATGTGAAACAAGCCTTAAGACCACGACTGAAAAAAGAGAACTTCCAAAACCTGGCACTAATGCTGAAAAATAAACCATTTTTGCAACCCTTCATAAACTTCTTGCATTTTTTGGAAATAATGTTTCTAAGGTATTTATGACATATCTGAAAAATAGACAAGTCTGAAATTATCTTACTATATTTCCTCACTTTCCCCTTGCACATACAATTTATATTGAAGTGGGACTGGAATGTTTGATATCTTTATAATGACTATCTTGTGATTCAGAGTAGTCAGACTCCTACCAGGGGGTTGATTGTAGTCTAAGTAGTATTTAAAAACAAATTTAAAACAGGAAACTATTTTCATTGAAAAATATAAAAATAGGCTACTTTGTTAAGTACATTGAGATGTATTTGAGATGTACATTAAATACATCTCAAAAATAAAACATCATAACTTCTAACTGGTTGAAGCTTAATAATTTGGGACTATCTGACTTGCTAAGGCCCTGTATTTAATCAGGATTCTCAGATCTTTTATTAAACTTAAATATGTGGCTTTATATTTTAAGTGGATGTACTTCGTCATTGGACATGAAGTTCAGCCATGACTTTGCTTTTAAACAAATGACATAATTATGCAAAACTAGCTAAAGTCTTTCATTTTACTGTATACTTGACAATAGGAGAATAAAACTTCACTTTGAGATTAAAAAGTATTTTCTTATTCTGACACTTTTTTCAGATTTTTTGCATCTTGTAGGGTAGGAAAGATATCCTTCTTTATTGGAAACCTCATGACTGAGACCTTAAATCATTTTACTTTATTAGATTGTTCTGCATTTGGAAATTAAATGATGCTGCTTAAAAAAAGAAATTACTCCAAGAAAATTCTATGTCTTGCTTATCTGACATTAGGGGAAAGGGAGGAAAAAGAAATCATAGGGCTTCTCCTGGATGAAAGGAGTTACTTGAAAGTGAAATGTGCAAATCCATCAGTGATATTTTAATAATGCTGGGTCATGTTGAGTTCTGAATAATTTAATCATTTGGTGTATGTTTGCACTTCTGTATGAGACTTTGTCGGAAAATACCTTTTTAATGACTGACTTGAATCCTGAACTATTTTTTTAATAACCTCAATGTTCATGTGATAGTTTTATAAATCTGAGTGTATAGTAAATTTATACTTATTAAATTTTTCATAAATATAGCACAGTTCCCCCTCATGCAGTATAGCTATCATAGGAACTGAAGGATACTGCTGGTCTAACAATACCAGAAAAGTTTGGTTTTATTGGATGTAGACAACATATGTAACCATTTACTATGTCAAAATGACATTTTATTTTTTTGCAAGTTGCACTTTTTAGAATGACTTCTAGGTAGAAACATTTCTGCTGTGTTTGTATAGTACTTAGTGTGAGGTTTTGGTTAAATCTCTTCACTGATGACCTTCAGCCCAGTTTAAGCCAGAAAAGAATTTTTGGTTTTTTCCTTCATCAAGCCAGTCGACTAAAAGCTTGAATTTTTCCCTCCTGCCATAAATGACTGCCTGTAATGAGCAGCAGGATCATTACTCTTGGTATCCATATATTGCATTCTAAGGGGTTTAAAATACTGCGGACATCAGAAAAAATGTCAGATTTCTAAATATATTCATGATTGCTAATAGAAAATAAATTCATGATTTGCAAGATTTTCACTTTAGATAAAGGTAATTGTTTTTAATATATGAAAAGGAGAATTGAGAGTATTATAATAAAACCAGGAAATATTTTAGACAGCATTTGTCTATTTGAATAATTACCAATACTGAAGAAAACATCAGCAGTGAGTAACCACTTTCCCCTTTTAAAATATTTATGTAATAAGAAACCTGTGGTAAAAGTACATGATTCTTTGCACGGCATTATTTTCTTAAGCCACTTATTTTTTATTTGCTTAGCATTAGCACGTTGCTCATATTGTTTTGTAGCCTGTCTGAAAGGTACACTCCCACTGTACTTATGTTAAAATTATTTCTTTATGGGTGCATAAAGTAAATATTAGTTTACAAGTACAGAAGAGTTCCATCACTCTCTGGATTCTCAAGCAGGCATAAAGTTTTGCTATGCTGTTAAAGAATTAGAGAACTTCGAGGATGCTCTGAGGCACAAGTATTCTATAACCACAAGCTAAGTCTGATATTCCAAAACATCCAAGATACCTCCTAATACACCAGGAGTAAAATTGGTGGTATTCTCTGCAGGTGCTGAAGAGGGACTTGCAGAGCTCTAAAGATGTGAGGTCACCTCACTGGTGACCTCATAATTTCCAGAAGCAGGTGGAGGTGGCAATTATAGCTATGGCCACTATCTTGAACCTTCTGTAGTAGGTGATGAATTGTAAATGGCTAGACCCGGTGCACAACAATAAACTCAAATAAATCTTCAATGTGTAATAATGACAAGACTGAAAGACTGGCAGTTATAACAAGGCTGCTGTTGTCACCCACTTTACTGTAGCCTTGATATCCATCATTATCAGCTGGAGCTAGCTCAAGAGTCGGACAAGAAGGTCTGAAGAAGGATGAGTTGTTTGCGCTGAAGCGTCCAGTAGGTCCCATCTGGCAGAGAGTAAATGGGATTTTTTTGCCTGTTCACTGGGCCAGAGCTGTCCATCATTTTGGGCAGATATCTGATCACTTCATGCTGTGGGACAATATGGCTTTGTGCTGTTTGGTACAGCAATGACAATTAAAATAACAAAATTTTTCATTCATTTCAAGCTTTTGTTTTGCTAGCCAAAGTGATCCTAAGAGGGGATCTTTACATTAGAAGAGCTTTTATTTCTTTGATTCAGGAGGTCAAGTGAGACCAGTCAGTGCCAAGTTACTGAAAACTTTAAGGTGGTAATGCAAAAGGATTTATAAATCCATGCACAATGGACTTTTTTGTCTGTGTTTTCCTAGTCGCATTCTTAAGTGTACCTGAAAATATCAGAACACAGAAACTGGCAGGAATGCAAAATCATCTTAAATGCTTATACAGAAGTAGCAGGGTTGCTTAGCCCCTGGCAAGTTTCTTGTAATTACTATAAATCCTAATTGTCTTAATGCATCTTAACTTGATACTTTTCTCTATTAAGTACAATTCTGCTGGGTTTACATCACATGAGTAGCTTTCAAATGAATTTATCAGACAAGCATGAAGGATTATTCCCAAAAATGTCATACACAAGAAATAAAATGTGAAAACTGAATACTGCTTAGTTTAACATGGCAGCTTTTCTAATATTCGTTTGATCTTTAGACTTTTCAATCAGATCATAGGATTAATCAACATAACATGTTAATCAGCAAATCCCAGATTGATTCGCCCTGCCTTAGAGGTATAACACGTCTTCAACAGAAGACAATTTAGTTTATTGAATATTAATTTATGAAGTCAATATAATTGCACTTTGTAAATTTGTTTTGTACTTTTGTTTTAAGATACTTAGTTGCAAGAAAAAATCAGATGTCACAATTTTAAAATGAAGGTGATTTTACTAGAGGTTAGAATTTTATAGTATCTAGATTGCAAGCTGCTTAACAGCAATTTGTTCTGTAAAGCTGTCTTATTTTGCATTCAGGGTGCTTCTTACAAAGCTTAATCCTGGCTTTAAAAGATTCAGAGTTGTGAAGTGATGCATTATAGATATGTAGATCAGGTGTTCTTTTAATTTTAAAAGTATTAAGTGTGATGGGAAAGTGTTTTTCAGGCTTGTATGTTTTTGTTTATATTTCGTAAATGTTAAATTTTATACAGCCTCAGCTGCATGATAGTGGTTATTTTACAAACATTTTAATGTCTGGGATGATTAAGAGAATATAATGCAGGTTCAGTAACTGATGTCCAGGCCAACTGGCATACCATCATTCATTTTTTCTTTGTTTCATAATAAATCTTGAAGCCTGAAGGCATTAGACCCATGCAGATTTCTCTGCATTTTAGTGTCTTGACAGAATAACAACTTTCAAATTTGAAGTAGTGGCATATTGTATTCCATCTCTATAGACTTAGCTCAAAACAGCAGTAGCCACATGAAAATATATGTCAAGAACACTGTTTTCTCATACTGGAATTTAGGCAATTTGTTTTCAGTCAGAGAGCTGTTTCTAACCTATTTTTGGAGCCCCTCTGTGGCCTGACCATACGTTCTAACATAATTTATGGTGGCACTGTAACATATGGACTTTTCATCATTGTCCAGCTGAAATCCTCTGTTGGACGTGGATGCAACCCCATACACAGGCTCCCAAGGCAGGTATTTTAGAGTACTATTTAGTTTTGTGTAAGCTGAATTCATCAGTGTGTCTAGCATGCTGGCAGGGTTGTTTAGTGCTCTTTCTTTTTAACAGTAGTAAGAATATTACTTGTGTGTTTTATCTACAAATTGTCAATTAAATTTGGATTTTTTAGCAAATAAGATAATTCCTGATTAGCGTAAGCATCACAAGACCCCAAAACTTCAGGTTCTTATTGGGCTGGGCAATGCAGAAATAGAAAGCAAAAACAGTCCTAGATCCAGGGAGCTTTGCAGTTTTAAATACCCAAAACACTAGAATCAGGAAGCAAAAATGTTAACACCAAATACTGATACCTTGTGACTGAAACAATATTGTGTTTGTTATGGATGTGGGGTTTTTCTATTGCTTTTTGGATGGGAGAGCATAAATTAAGTGGAGGAGGAAAGACAGTAAGAGATTGCTGTGGGAAAAACAAGGGACAGTAAAATAAAATTGTAGAAATTTGGAGACAGTCATAGAATATAAAAAATTGAAAGACAGAAGGGAAGGTCTTAAGGGCTTTTGATATTCTTGCATGTAGGAGCTGATAGTAAGACTTGACAGAAACTGGGAACTGTGAAGTGATATAAATACTAAAAATAAAGTATTGTCTACTACTCTTGTCTAATAGTTGGCTTCTAAAAATTGTTTAAAAATCTTCCTCCATATACCTGTGTTTCTTAAAATCTGTGTCAAATCAAACAGAAGAACAGATTAATTGATTAAATGAATAACTTGTATTTACAGAAGGGTAGTTCTCTTAAGCCCGTTCTTTTTTCTTTGTGTCTTCTTTGTTTTCCATATATAATAAATCTTAATTGTCCTAATTAGAAGATGAAGTAAGGAGGGTTTTATCAAGAGTGTGTCTCAAAAAGATGAGTTTATTTTTCTTTTAACTAAAGACAGACTCGTTTACCAAGAGAATATTAAGCCAAAGATGTCAACACCTACGAACTACACTTCAGTAAAAACTTAGCTGGCTTCTGCTTGCTACAGGAAAACAGACCATTTTTTCTTTTAAATCATTTGTTCTGTTCTCTAGTGTCATATTCAGTGCATGTGTTGATCATTGGGCATTTCAGTGCCAGGTCAAAAAGAAATCACATGCAGCAGTGTACAGAATTAGCAAATGTACTAAATGTACCATTTAGTACATTTGCTAATGTACAAATGGTATGACTGAAACCCATTTTTTTCTGCTGAGCTTAGCCATTTGAGTTAGCATTGTATGCAAGTTCTGTCTCTTGCTGTTGATGTGTCACCGAGCAGAATGGTAAGTAGGATCTGTGGGCAGGAACCAAAGCAAGCAAGGATGTAAACTTTTAAACTCTTAGATTTCTGTTCTTGAAATTCTTCAGGGTTCATTTCCAATCACTATTGTAATGTGCACCAACTGTTTGTACATTTATATACATAAATTTGTATTGAATTTATGCTTGGGTAAATAAATACGTTTTTATAAATATTTCAGTTTTGCACACTAATTCAAAAATTGGAAGAGGTCTGTGTAGCTGCAGAAGATCTGGTTTATGATCATGGAGATGTGAAAATTTGCAATAGGAGGAAATTCCCAAGTTCTTTTCCAACTAAGCTTTGAGCACACTTCATATCAAATATGAGAAATAAAAGTAGTCTGTATTAATACCCTTAAAGGAATTGCAAGCTTTTATATAGCTAGTGCTCTGATAACTCTGCACCTTTTTACATGCCTAGGTTTTCTCTTTTAAAAAAACGAAACAGAAAACCCCAAAAGCTTTCAAACAGAAAAAGCATCTCTAAAATACTGTAATTAATTTGTCATCAGAGCACTGAACTGTAGTACTGTTTATTAATTGAATCAGTGATTGTATTTAATTTGTTGTGAAGTTGTCTTGTTAACACAGTGGAGTTGAGATACTGCAGTGATGGATTTGAAAACCTGTATGTAAAATGTCAGTATTGTCAGGATCAGACCAATACTGGTGGTTGTAGTAATGTGTTTATCACCTGTTGTACTAGAATGATGTTTTTCTCTCTTATGCAACTGCAGTTAGCTGGCTTTTCACACAGCAGGTCTTTTATTGTGTAAAGAATTAGTACAAGAAAATCTTATGAATTCATAATTTTGTTCATAGAAACCTACCATGTAACAAAAGTTGCAGTGGAACCAAAAGTCTTCTTAGTCTTTTCTTGGTGGTACAAGATACGTATGTAAACACTGTCAAGCTTGTAGCAATTGCCTCATTTTTTTTCAACTATTCCCTACTGTAAAAAAAAATAAAATTTACACAGGGTTTTGAAATGTGATAACCATCATACCAATCCGAGAAACTTCAAATAGATGCTTCTTGCTTTCTTTGTTTACTTTGTTCCAGTAGTGTTTATCTTTAGAAAGCTAATAATTCTAACCAAAGAATATATAGAAAGCGTTATCATACTTCGTTTGGTCCAGTTTGTACAGATGTATTGCAGCTCACCTTAGTTTTTCTTTAACATGGTAAAGGAATATCTCTACAAAGGGAACTGTCTTGAAAATCTGAGCTAGTTTTATTATAAAGCTCAGACTCCTTACTCAGATATCATTGCTGGTATTTTTAATTTCATAACTGCTCTGCAATTTCTACTGTTAGCATTTGCAGACAGTTTATTCTAGAGAAAAAAACGTTCCATCATTTAAATCTGTGATAGGAGCAGATTATTTGGATGTAATCCAGAAGATAAATTCTGAAAGACTCTGGAATCTCTTAAAATGGTCATTCATCATTTTGAGGAAAATTTTTAGAAAGCCTGTGTAATTACAGGGTAGTTGTATAATTACACACCTTAATTATTATATTTCTTAACAAGTTATATATATTTGCACTAATTATGCTACCAAAATGTTTAATTACTAAATTACAGTTGCACGTGGAGGAGACTCTAATCTGCCAGCTGAAGACAAGTTTGTGGCTTATATTCTGCAAGCAAAGTTTTGTTCAAAATAAATATATCTTACCAAAACAAAAAAGAAGATTGTATACTATTGTCATATTCTCAGGTTGAACAGAAATAACAAATGGTTGTCTGAGAGAAGTATTCATAATGCTGGAGCTGAAGACAGAATAGGGATTACCAGCAGATGGAATAACAAAAAGAATTTAGTATGTTGAATTGGTGTTTAATTATTATAGCAAAGAACAAGGAAAACCTGTTTTTACAGCAAGGCATTGTCTATAACGACCATCGATACTCACATCACACAGTCCTTCATTCTCACCTCTAGTATTTCAGTATCCCATCTGGACTGTCATTATTTTATTTTATTTTTTTAAATATATATTGCACTCGCTTATTTAATCACTGTGGAGAATGCTCCCAGCCTTTGTCATATCAGTCAATAGTCAGTGTCAGCTTTGACTTAGCTTTCTTTCTAAATCGTGTTATTTGGCTGTCTTGCTAAAGAAACAACCTTTCTTTTTCTGTCTTTCTACGCAATTTTAATCTTTTGCTCAGGCTCCCATCTTTCTGTATTTTCTGTTACAGTTTGTTGTCTAGCCTTGACAAAATCTTTTTGCCTGTTTATATCTATTTAGAATGTGGTGACAAAGATGGTTTTCTTAGCTGAAAGTTTTTCCATTATTATTCTTCTACTGCCTTCCATATCCCAATTTTTTTCCAAATTTAATATGCTTTTCTTTTTCATAAGATCCTTTCAGGTTTGTTTATTGTAGTCAACACTCCAGTACAGAAAGGTTTCTGAGTTTAAAGTGTAATTTAAAATTCATACCTTGCTTGTAGGGCTTTTGTATGGCGTTTTTTTCTTTTGTTGTTCTCTTATCAATTGTATTGTGTATCTCGATGTACAAGGTATAAAGATTATAATTTCATTTTCCTGCATTTTTTTTCATCAGTTACCCCCAATAATGAAAGTAGACAAACTGAAAACTTAATGCAAAAACAGTTCCTCCAGTATAATGATCAGTCATACATCCTTGTGTCACTTTAGCTTAAGTTTCAAAATAAAAGAGTCAGTTTTTGAGTGTTTTTCTGTAAAACTGAAAGACCTCCCATCGTACAGTCTCCCTATGCATTTTGCCATACGGTCCATGATTTTATCCTAGGAAAGTTGTTTTTCATGTGTCAAAATCTACCTTCTTGCAATCCTGAATTTATTACATTAATAGAGAATAAAGTTTACATGGTTTCTTACTGTGTTTGAAGGCCTCTGTGTTATTCTTTCCCTCTGTTTTCTTCACGCTGAGCCACCAATATAATGTGTGAGGAAGTTGTGATATGAGGAGCCAAAATCCTTTCACCACTGTTCAGTCAGTGTGTTCCCAGAGCACAGAATGGGTCAGGTTGGAAGGGACCACAGTGGTCATTGGGTCCAACCTCCCTGTTCAGGGAGTGTCATCCTAGAGGGATGTCCTCTTCATGAATTTATCAGTTGTTTCATCTCACACAACTTCCACTGCTTTTTATAAGAAACAACAGTGAAAGGCTGGAGGAAGCCCTCATGGGGGTAGTTTTACAAATGTCAGTCCATAGCCTTGAACAGGGTTTTGATAAACCAGTGTTCTCTCAGGAGGGGAGATGGGAGTTTAACAAAGTAATTCAGTCACCAAAACGCAGCAGCCTCTTTGAAAAGGACAGCTTTAGAGCTGTGAAAGCTTGGTCTGTCTGCACTTGCCACAGTTAGATTGCCTGTGTGCTAGTTGCTGTAACTTATTGGGGGTTTTTTGAAGCTTTGCATTCTTAGCTTTTTGTTGTTCAGTATCTTAATCAGGCTCTTTGTGGAGCACTGCTAGGAATATGTCTGTTGGAAAAAGATTCTCCATCTGTAGTTATATTTGAAGATGATCAGCTGTGATCTTAATCCATTATATATACTATGTGGTGTATTGATTTTTGACTAATGATAACTTTTAATAGACCTGTCATGGAGTATCAAGTCAGATTCTTTAGAGAATTCTTTAGGCTTAGCTGTACTTCATAACCTCTCTATGATGCAGCAAGTGTAGTCACCTTAAAACAGTTGTGTTATCTCAGTTGATGAGACTTAAGACATTCTTCCAAGCATGTCAGGAGGATCACTGTCATAGCTCTGTTTGTTACCTAAGAGATGGTATCTTGCACCAAAACCAAACAATAAGCCTCACTTTATTTTTTCCACAGACACCATTTAGTATCAGTAATGCTGTGTCTGATGATGAGTTTGCTTAATTTGTTTAATTAACACCTAAGAGAATTTGGAGTCAGATAAAGAAGAGTTTTGGTTTTTTTCCAGAGAGATGTGTATCTGTTACGTGAGAGTAGGAGACTTCTGAGTAGGGGAAGTGAACAAATGATCAGTTTAATTTATCTCTCAGCTTCACTGAATGGATGTAGACAAGTGTCCTCATAGCGAGATCCTTGGTCACAGTTTCCATGGATGAATTCTTGGTTCTTCAATGATTGTACAATCATTGCTGAGACCTGCTTAGTCTTAATTTCTCTGAAAAAGTATTCTTCCTTCAGTTCCTAAAGTAGGGTCTATTTTCATTCTGCTACATAATTGTATGTTTATGGAAGATGTTCTCTGACACAATTCTTAAATATCTCAGTTTGTGGATACTGTAAAGGAAGATGTTTTTACAGCTTTAAGTGGTTAGGTAGTTATCTGATTATTATCAAGAAAACTTTAAGGGACTTGAAAAAAAATACCCTTTTGTACTTAAGTATTTCCTCTTATGATTGCTGACATTTTTGTTTGTTTCTATGATTGCATGTTCCAGTTTTCAACTGAAATATTTTTTGTCTAATAATAATCTTGTTCATAAGAAATATGACATACTTTACAGCTGAAGAGATGCTTTTAGAAAAAAAGAACCTTTCTTTTTAGACAAAAAATACAAAAATATATATACACACTTTGTGCACAAACATTTAATTTTTTATTTTTTTTTTACAGATAACTGAAGTAACATCCTAGTATACGAAACAATGCAAATCTCAATATATGAGATTGTTGCTAAATTCACAAGTTTTTATCAAGGCCATGTTTTGTGGAGGATACAAATCTGAAATAGAATGTTAGAAAAACATTGGGAAACTCTTCAGATACATTGTGCTTTAATTTATAATGTATAATCTATACATACTGTATAAACTATATAAAGAATCAAGCAATCATGTCTTTCTCTGTTATCTATTGCCATCATTCCCCATGCATTGAGGCTCTCACTATAGCTATTACTATAAAACGTTCCCTAAGTACATAAAGGCTCTAATCGTTAAGATTTTTATTACCAGCCACACATACAGAGCTGCAAATTGCCTTGTTTCAGATTTATTATGTATTACTCTAGAAATTCTATAAAGATCAAAAGAACTGATTACAATGTTGACCTTTGCATTAACTCATCTGAATTTAAATTCAAGTGTTTGATTTGGGAAAATAAGTCCATTTATCATAGGTCTGCTACTGAGGGGATTGTGCAGCCCTGATTGGGAGTGCTGAGACCAAATTTATTTATTGAGCATGGGCTTGAAAATTGTTTGTAGGACAAGAGGAACGAAAGTTTGACCTGCCATTGTGTTGCACCCAGGGAACAATGTGGCAGCTACCCTTTTCAAATATCTAGCAGTTTGTTTTTGCTGAAGAGCAAACAGATATTTATCATTTAAATACATTTAACAACTTCAAAAAAGGAAGCCAGTAAGCCTTTTCTCCTCATGAAATAATTAACTATTAAATACAAATATTGAAGTCTAGCAATGGGGAAGGAGATGTGGCATTCTAGATCTTGGCATTTCCTTTTTCAAGTTTTGAAAAGTTTTAACACTTTTGCAGTTTGCTGTCTTGGACATATAAATATTTATGAGCGTACATTTTAGAATTAACTCCTTAGCTAGTGGAAGGATGATAGCTTTATCAATTAATTAATTGTACTTATTTAATGTGCATCTCTATATCAGCTGAAAGGCCAGTCCCTTCAGAAAAGTAAATAAGTGAAGGAAATTTGAACTAACAAAGCTGGAATCATGTATCCATTCTGCTCTCTGTAGTGTGTAGTAGTGTTTGCTTTCTGAGGTGAACTGCTAAATGTGAAGATTTTGTCCAAAAACTGCAACTTACACATTACAATGTTGGAGGTGGCATTTTTGTGGGCTTAGTCTTAGGTATTACTGTGTGAGAAACATAATTTACTACTTAAAGATATCGCCCCTCTGGTTTGGAACAAACTTGTTAAATTTAATGCAAAATTAAAGCAATTAAATTCTGATAAAATGTAAGTCCTTATTTGTTGATCTGGTAGCAACAGCAGATGTACAAACAGGGTGCCATGATGGAAGAAGTTGTTTGTAAAACAAGACATTTTTTGTTTGCATGCTTGCATTTTTACTCTAAAGCTGGTAAATGCACTGATGCCACAGTGCTAATGCTGGTATGTTTATAACTCTTTTACTTGGGGTTTTTTTCAGTTTAATCTTAAGGAAAATATGCATTATAATCAATTATTTCATCAGAAAATGCTTTGGTTGAAATTTCAGTATGATTGTGTTGGTGTCCACCTCACTTAAACTATTCAGTTAAAAGAGATAAGTGGAGATGAAATACCATTTCTGGTATGAAAAAAAGCTTGTCTTGATGTGTGAGTTGCAGCACTTCAGACTAAAGTCACTCCAGACAGCCAGCAAGAGGGGTAGGTTTGAAAAAATAAAGGTAGTATTATTTCCACTCCTGAAATGATACATCCAGATCTGCTTAAGATGCCTAACAAAGTCTCCTTTAGGAAGTTGCTGTTCAATTGAGGCATTTTTATTTATGGATCTGAGTCATATGGCTGAGAAATTAAATATTCTTAGTGGAATTGCATTTTTTGTCTATTAGGAACAATCAGGCTTTTAAGATACATATATATTGTTTTATATATATGTATATATCATTATATCATTAACTAAAAGTGACACTGCTGCTTAGGGTTCCTAGGGCTTTCCATTTTCAAGTACTTTAACTCTTTTATTCTGTTGCTGCGTGGCATCTTTAGAACTTTTAAAACTTCATGTTTTGAACTTCAGATTTTCACTTCTAAGAGCCAAATTTGAGTGATGAGAATAATAATAATATATTATTATATATTATATAATATATAATAGATATATATATTATAATATATAATAGATGAGAACTGCTTTAATGCATGCAAAGGGTTGTAAGCACATCCTGTCCTAACCAGCCTCAAGTTTTATAGGTTCTGAAGTCAACAAACTTTAAAAACAATTGTGAGGGATATTGTCTCATCTCCGGTGTTTATTCTCTTTTAAGACACCTAGTGAAAACCTAAGTGCTCTATTAAAATAAAGGGCTGCATCCTTGGGGAAATTAGTGGGGTTTTTGTTTGGGATTTTCTAGGTCTTTTTAGTCTACTGCACTATGTGTTATCTTCACCATTGTCTGTAGGTTTATGTTCTTGCTATGTGAGGAAATGTACTCCAAAGTTGAAAGGAAAGAGCTCCATTGTATTAGGGGTAAGATTTCATTCTGCTCAAAAGTTGATAGACATTTATTTAATGAGAGTTCCTGAGGTACTGAGCAAACTTGAACTTTTAGGAGCTTCTTTTCCAAAATTGTTAAACTGGGAGGCAGTAGGAAATTTCTTTATTTAGGTCCCATATTCGTAACTTTTTACTTTATTTCATCAGTAGAAATTTTGTAACTCTGCCATAGATCTCTTACAGCATTTTACATGGTTTAAAAAAAAATAAATAGCTTTTAATAGAGACCAAAGCCTTTTGAGAGGATGCAAAAAAGGCTCTGTAGTTCTCTACTGATCAGAATCCTAAAGCACTTGTGGGAGAAAATATTCTTCATGCAGAGAAAAGTATTCTTTTGGCATGAAGGCATTCATTGGTTGACTCTGTGGAGAACACTAAAATGTTTGGGTTTTGAAAGTGGCTCCTTCATTTAAACTGGAGTAATTTCCAAGTATAGTTTGAACTATACCTATATACCACATATACCTGCAGAGTCAAAACAGAATTCCTTGGTCCTTCTCACCCTTGCTCCCAACCCTTGGTCTTTTAAATTGTAAAATGGTAAGCCTGTTGGCATGATAAAGAAAACATACTCCAGTTGGCTGAGGTTGTTCTGGGAGGATGTCATGTTGTCCGTCTTCATGTAATCAAGGGGTTTTTTCCGCTGCTCTTCTCTGTTTCTGTGTTTACCATTTGACTTCAAACACTTAACCTTGAAGACAGAATAATTGCTAAATATTTCTAAATTGCAGAAATAGCACAAATATTCAGGTTTAACAAACCACAATGATACAGAATTCTTTAATCAATACAGGGCACTGCATTGTGTTGTTTATTTTTCATACCTTTTAGTAGATATGATTTTCGCATAGTAAACTGTGATCTTACCTAAAGATGAATGAAGCTTGTTCAAAGAATTCCAGGAGTATCGAGGAATCCCCCAATAAAAAGGAGGAATTTTTCATCACAGTAAAATGGTGCTATAATTGTGGATCATACAAAATTATAGGACATAGCTGAGATTTTAAGGTAAGATACAAATGGAAAATGTATGTTTGCTAATTTAGTCACAAAGTATCTTTTTACTGAAAAGTTTCATATGAAAGCTTCTGTAGCTGATAGACTTTCACTTTGAGTCAATGAAAACAGTAGTACAATCCCCATATCTTATGATAGAAGTAAGTCGGTATTTGGTTAGAGCAGAAGCTTCCAGAAGTGATCCCTCAGATCTGCAAGTGAAAGTAGGAAATAACTCTGAATTCCTGTAGTAGACTGAAGATAAATACAATTCTGGAAAAGTTTCATGGGAATAGTAATTAACCCTGTACCAGAGATAAAGTATGTGTGTCAAGTTAGATGACTACGAAATTTTCAGGGTTCAGGACACTTCATCATGTCTGAACCTCATTTAGTTGATGTTATAGATGATAAGCCAGGCAAAGGATGTATGTCTGCATCCCCAGATTTCAGAATTGGAAAGATTTTTTAAACTTTTCTGCCTAGAGTTTATCATGTGTGAATGTTGCATTTCCAGGAGGGTGCCTTGAACCATGTGACTAATGCCATATTTTACCCCACCCCACAGAACAGGAACTCCCTCACAATGCACCATCTTTTGATGGGCAGATGACCTCTAATTTAGTAATAAGATGTTTCATTCCTTATGAATATGAACGACTTTGATAACTTTCCAGAATTTTCTGTAAGTTTTCTTTTTTTATTCAATATTTTCCTTAGTACATGGCTATATGCCAGAAGAGCTTGAAAATGTTCCCAAATATTTCATGGCACTTACGGCACCTTTTCAGTGAGCATCTCTTTCTTGCCAATAGCATTCTGGTTAGTATATCACTGTATTTTTATTATTTTTAAGTAGTTTATAAAATGTCAAAATTTGTCTTGTTTTGTGCTACTTAAATATTTGTGGGTCATAATACCCAATTCAAATGACTCCCTAATTTTTTCTTTTTGGCAACCTACACAATTTAATGCTATCAAGCATATGATATGTACAACAGAGTTTTCTGACAATATATACAATTTATTGAATGCTGCCATCAAATGTAACTTCATAAGAGATTCAGCCAAAGTTGTGGATGTGCCTTGGGTTTTTTTCCCATGAATTGAGCTATTTATAAATTCTTTATACGAAGTTCTACCTCTTCATAAATGTTACCATTTCCAGTTAACTTTGTGGAATGCATTATTTATGCTGTTGGTGTCCAGTTAGTAAGTGAATAGATGAGCAGTAATTTTGATTTGTTGGGGGTTTTTTTGAGAAATCTGGGCATCATATCAATAGTTTGGAGCATGTCATGTTTCCTAGTGTTGAGCCTGACTGAAAACTAAACCAGGATTAATAATGTGCCAAGTTACCTCAGTTTAGCCTCTATTCTGCTGTTCAAACTTTTAGGTGTTTGGTAGGAAATGGAATAGTCTATCAACATAGTATTGCTTCAGTAGCTAAATTAAAGGTGCTGATGCTGAATGCTGCATTTAGTGAGCAGACATCATAGGTATGCTTTGGCAGCAAATGAAAACTTAGTAACTCGCTTCAAAAATTTTGTACCACAAGCAACTTGAATGGCAAGCAGTGGGTTCAGCAAGGTTTTGTGTTGGTGGTATTTACTCAGACATCTTGGGAACGGTAGAGAACATGAATCTGATTATATTGACCTGATGCCTTTGACCCTTGAACAAAGCAGAGATTCAAAGAATTCCTCAAGCACCATTTATAAAGAGATTGTTATTGTTATCTTTTGACAGTCTATTAGTGTTTATCATGCTGAAAAATTCTGTAAAGGTGTACTTTTCCAAATACTGACATTATTTGTAGTAATATTTGCACAAGTATTTAATTCTGGCTAATTTTCCTATTCCTTCCCTCCTGCACTAAAATAAAATACATATTCCAGCCTCCCATAGGAGAATGCTTGTTTTTTTGTACTGGTAGTAAAAATACTTCCCTTAACTGAAAGTGAAGTTTGCATCACAGAGATCATCAGATTATACCATGAATAGTCTATGAAAGCCTCTGAACACATATAAATTTTAAGCAGCAGGGCTGTCACTCATAAATAGCTGGTGAACACAATTTACTTCCATTTCCCTGTCTTGGGATGTTGTTTTGGTGAGTCATGTCATACTGTTATACAAGCTGTAAGTTTTATGGACAATTTGTCTCTATTAGGGACTAAGTTAGTTCTAGGTGTTTTTGTAATAACATGACTATAAAAATGTAAAATTTTGGGGTTTGGTTCAAGATCTCTGTGTCAAAAACCCTCTCTTTGGCTGCTCTGATTTTTTTTGTCCTTTAATAGTAGAGAAAATAGTCTTCCACCTCCTCAAGAGCAGCTTAGGTTTTCCTCAGTTTTGCTAGGAGTTGCTGATAACCAAAGGCCAGAATTCTATGATGTATGATGTCTGCCCTGAGGTGGGTAGAAAGTCAGTCCTCTCCCAGACCTGGCAAAATGTGCTCTACTGTTTTGTGTCTGAAAATCAGTGCTATTCTCTGTGCCCTGCAAACATGAAACACTTGCAACAAAGAGAAAAATGTTCTTTACTTGATCCTCTATATGATCGGGATCCAACAAACCAGGTACTCCGTTCGTTCTTGTTTCTACAGTAATGTTTTGTAAGTAGAAGATATGTTTTTGGTAGGAAAACATTTGCTGTACATGGTTTTATCAGCAATTTCAGAAGCCTGAGGCAACTAATGCGTTGTAGAGTCACCAAAACCTATTTTCATGAATCTGGCCAGAAAAGTAAAATTGATGCTGCCAGAGTCATCAGGGAGAGAGAATTGTCTTTCCCCCGTGTAATTTCCAGGAACAGAAGAGCCTGTAAATGAGAACAGTGCCCTGATTTCTGTCCTGCAGCAGAGGTAGCCACTTTCCTCACTCACACAGACACGCATCTAGGGAGTGCTTAAACTCTGTTTTCTGTACATTGTTTTAAATTTTCCAAGAGAGCAAAAGTTTCTCACATACTGAGCACAACTTTCTGACAGAAACACTGTAAAACTCCATTTACTTGATGGCACAAAACCAGCAGTGCTACTTCATCTTGGTGTAGGAGAGGATAGCAAATAGAAGCAGCATTCTGCTCCTGGAACACAGGCTTCCCTTCCTTTTTGAATGAATGTTTTAGGATAATTATCACTGGAAAGCATTACAGGTTTAAGTTACTGTAAGGAACTCTAGGCTCTCCTAAGATCATACTGTGATGTTTTCCATCTTACAGGGTTTCACACCATACAAAGAGAACTTCAGAGTACTCATACGGATAAGGAGGGATTTGGGAGTAAGATAATACAACTTAGTCTTCAAATCAAAGTTGATGATGACGACTTTGCACAATCCATTCATGAGCTTAGCAATCAGTAGGATACATCCTTGGAGTCTGCATTATGTTAGTAATTAAGAAATGCAGTGCAACCTTATTCAGTGTCAGTATCCCATTGTGGCACTGCTATTAAACCTTTAAAGCTTTAGAGTTTATTTTAAAATGTATGAGTAGCATTCCCGCTTTTGAGCTTTTTTTTTCCTATTAGAACCTCCTTGTTTCCATTTTTCTATAGTAGAAGTTATGAATTATTTATATTTGAAGACAAGGTGATGGAAAAGCTAGAGAACGTCTCGATAAGAAGAATTATATTTATTGTAATATGTTTTAAAATACATTTTATTTCTATGTCATATTGCTTGGGAAGAAAATTTGAAAATATATCTTAAGCCGGAATTTAGCTTGACCTTAAAAATGCCCAGTGAAAAGTTGATTTCTGAGCTTCTTTCTGTTCATCTCTACTTGTCTTTACAATCTGAAACAATGGTCATAGTTGTATATTAGAAGTTTAGATGGCAGAAAAGTGGCAAATACAGAAGGATTCCTAAAATCTATTAGTCGTGTAAGCTTGTGGTGTGAAACATTTATGTACAGATCAGCTCAAAATAATGAGAAATGTCATCCACATACACACTGTCAATAGTGAAACTGTCCAAGTTTGTGAATGAGGCTCCCCTACAGCCTTTTTTCTGTTGTTTTACCACTGTTGGTAATTTCACCTGAAATGAAGAAAAATTGTTTTGTGAGCACTAATTATTTAAATGTCATCTAACCTAAAGGATAAAAGGTCATGCTTTTATTTTAGCAGTTCAAATGTGTAAATTTCACAGCATCTGTTATTGATCAAACTGTATGGATTTTGAAAAGGGTTTTATTCCAAATCTTAGCGAAGTGCAACCTTTTAATTCACAATCTTCTGATAACTGTTTTTTTCACATGGGAAACTTTTAGGTACACTGCTATCAAGCATTCTTGTGTGCTCGGTCTTCTTATAATCACCTTCTCCTGATAATAGTTCAAGTTCTGCCTGGTTTTTGTTGTCCAGGCTGTAATACAGCTCATTGGGTGCCCCTTGGAAAAAAAGAAAGGTATTGAGTTTTTCATGCAGATGGTACCCTAACAGTTCAAGACTTTAAACCCAGGCAGGACTGCAAGTGTTATGATAGGAAACCATTTGGTGGCTGAGAGGAAGAGGAGAATTATCCTAGCAGATCTGTCATGGGTTACTAATCCTCACCGGTTTCCCAGTCACTCTAAGTACAGTGGTATGGAAAAAGTGGAATCTCACTGTTCTTCTGTTTGCTCTGCAAGTCCTTTTTCAGGATGACTCTGGGCTTCAGTGCAAAACTGTCAGTAGGGCATTCTGTTTAATTGCAATGATTGGCCATTTAATTTTCATTTCATTTATAGACTAAAATCCTGCGTCTTTTTTTGTGAATAAAAAGGCATTACTTGCAGGCTGCATTCTCATCAGTATTTTTCATGTTTTCTGATGATAGAATCTAACATTAATATGTCTATGTCTAAATATATTCATGAGTGTATGGATTAATGGAATTCATGTCAGCATGTTTAAAGTGAGTTTTAATGTGTAAGTAAAATGGAAAGACTTTAAAGCAAATTATTTGGCTCAAAGCTCCATTTATATGGTGTATGTTTCAAGCTAATAATCAGGGCTTACTGTGGGTCAGCATGTCATATCCCAGTGGTGTCTGTTGAGATGGAGGGTTATCTTCTATGTCAGCTAGATAACCCTGTGAACAATTTGGAACAGTGGAGATAATGGGAATGAATTCTGAAATGAGGTGGAACTCTGGGATGGGGCAGAATTCAGAACAGGAGCTGGAAATATCAGGAAATGCAGGGCTGCGTGTGAGCACCGTGTGGCTGCTCATGAAGGCAATCACCTTTTGGCATCAGTAGTCACTTGTGTTTGACAATAATCCTTCTTGATAAGCTGCAATTAAAAAGTGAGAGAATGGCAAATCAGGTACATACTCGTTGAAAAAAGAAAGGTGAAGTTAAAAAAAACACTTCCTTGCTACTGACACTATTTTTATTTATCTATTTTTATTTTTTTTTAATTTTGATATAGACATTGCATAATAATCTAATAAGTGTTTTTGCCATGTTTTGGACAGATTTTCTCCAAGCTGTGTAGTCTACAATTATTGTGGTTTAAAGGAAAAAAAAAAGTTTTTGGTTTTTTGTTTTTTTTCTTTAGAAAATATACTTTTTATGTACTTGGAAGAAATTGTAGCTGTTCTTTGTGGCAGTAGACACATTTTCATCCTTCAGGTTTTTAATTTCTTTTTTTTTCACTGTATTTTACTGATTCTAATTTTATATATAAGGAAAAGACCAAATCTGTTTCACATTCCTGAAAAGGCTATGTGATCTCTGGGTTCATGCATCTCAGATACTGCAGCAAGCTTTCTGTTTGTTCATCTGAATCAAACTGCAATTGAGCTAATTCACTATTCATATAAAACATGTAACTTCCATGAACAGATTATACACTATTTGAGTTTTGGGTTTGTGTCCACCTTTAGAGCTAGCACAGTACATCCTGCTAAATTCCATTGTCATTTTGGAAACTGGACTACTGCATGTATCTGTAGCATGCATTTGGAGAAATCTCAGGAGCACTGGTATTAAAGGCATTTTCCCTTCTCTCTGTTGTATAACTCATCTTGTGTTTGCTGTTCATTTTTAGCGACAACCTGAGTGAATAACGTAGCACTGACAAGCATATTCCTTCTGTTCCATTTCTTTCCACACTGGATAACCTCAGCTGTAACTCAGAGCAAAAGCTTGGTGACTCCTGTAGCCTTTGGTCAGCCAGTAGAGGCCACTCACAGCTTGCGACTGAGGCTGGGCGGCGATTTGGAACTGGGGCTTTTGTTGTGTGCTTGGGTTTGAATCCACACCGAGCCAGCTCAGGCTGCCATGAGCTGCCATTGTACAACTGGTACCTGCAAAGGGCTCTGCTAGCAGCAATTCTGCTCAGATACATAAATGCATTTAATATTGATGTTTTTCTGTGTCCTCTAATAAGTCCCATGGCAGCAGGGAAAAAAAAATCACCTTCTGTACTTCAAGCAGTCTCAAAGCAAATGGTTTGATGGCATCCTTTGTTGCTGGTACATAATAACATCTTTGCTGTCATTATATTTAACAAAGTAAGGAAATACTTTTACAGATCACTTTTGGGGGAACGGAAAGGAGGGTCTTGTTTAAATGTTTTTTCCTGTTTTTCCCAAATGGAATCTGCATCTCCCAGATCAAGGCTAGAAGCCTAATTGATGCCCTGCTACTTCTGCCTCCCTGTATTACTGTATGGGTAACTTACTTATTGATAATAATTTTACAGGGTAAAACATTATTTCAGCTTTTTAGATTATTCTTAACTAATAAGGGCATAGTCCCAGCACTACAGAAATCAAAATCCCATTGATTTAGTGAAGATTTCACCTAAGAATAAATAGTATAGCTAAGCAGACAGAATATCATCACAGAGATTTTATATATATATATTTATGCAGCATATTATTGGAACATTTAATTAGTAGCTCCATTTCCCAAATGAGGTAAATCTGGCTTAATTAAAATTAAATTTGTTAAACATTAGCTATTTACAGTGTACTGAAATAACAAACTTTTGGCCATTGTTTTGTTTCACAGCTGCCTTGAGTATTTCCCTTTTCCTAATATAAAATATTGAAATAGTGGTGCTGTTTGGTGTGTTTTTGCAGTCATTAGAATCTTACATCTGCCTTTTTATAAGGAGCTTATATTTAAATATATATACAATTAATAATAAATATAATAACATAAAAATATAATAAATGTATATTTAATTTAAATACAAGAACTAATATTTTCTGGTTTATATTTTCTTCTTGAGACTTTTAAGTCAGTCCATTTTTTGCAGTGTTGTGAGCTGTTATTGGAGGCATAGTGCCACACAGTACTATTTTGTATTAAACATGAATCTCAGAAGAATCTCTTCTACTGATTTTCTTGAAGATGGGAGACTTAAAATTCTCAGTTTATCTGATGCTTCCCCACAGACCAGGTTTTTTGTTATGTTATATATTAGCATTATTTCCTCTAATAGCTCCTCCAGCATTACTGTATTACACACTTAAAGACAGCAGGAATGCACTAATATATATATGAATATAATATATATATATATATTATTACAGTGCATCATTAAACTTACTCTGCCTATTCTATAGTATGTAAAAACTGGTCCCTTCGACAAAGATTTAAGACAAAACATGGTGTGGGATATTTTCTGCTACTGTTACAATTAAAAACAAACAGAAAATGTTATACCCAGGCCAGTCTACTTTCAAAAAAGTACTTTTTTGTTTTAAATTTATATTTGTTTAACTTCAAACTCAGGCTTTGTCTTAAAAGTAGCAGAGAAAAACTGTGAAATAACAAAAGTTTACAAAGAAATTCTATTCTTTGCTTTTATACATGGGATTTAAATTTTCCATTTTTCTCTGAAGTAGCTAGGTTCTTCTTTTCTTTTTTTGGTCTCTGATATTCTCATGGTATTCCTTTTCCATCTGTTAATCATTCAGTTGAAAGCTGTATATCAAGAGGTAGAGGCAGTTTGATCAGTTGTGTGAAAAGAAATGTAGAGAAAACTCTTAACTGTGTGAAATCACTGGAGAAATTGGGGAGCTGGGACATATTCTGTCACGCCAAGAAACTTACTGATTCCTATTTTCTCTGTTTTTAAAAATACCTTAAGAGAAAATTGTAAAACATGTACAGGGAGGTGCCTGTTTTCTTTAGGATTAATAACCATGTCTTTTGACTTATTTTTCTTACAGTTTTTATCTTTCCCTATCATTTGCATGTATTTTGCAAACAGAATGATCAGATCCATTGATTTTTGCAACACTGTCTTAGTAAGAGTTTAATTTTAAATAAATGTGACTAGAGTAGCAAGAAACTGGTATAGAACTATTCTGCTAGTGAGCCATGGCTTCATAGAGACTTTGCTGAGTTTGAGCATCACTTAAAGGTGATCTGTACATTAAAGAGATGCTTCTCTGGAATGGTCACTTTGGACCCTTCAGTGAGAGTGTGCTTTCAGAGGGAATAACAATGTAATGATAATGTCAAACAAGGATTATGTTCCAGTAATGTATACTGTGAGAGCTACTTTTGTTTGCATAGTTTTCTGTATTGCTCCAGGTCAAATGTGCGTCTGTATTTTTTAAAGATGCATTTTAAATCCAGAACTTTGTTTAGTGCATGTACTTTCCAAAGTTGTTAGTGGAGAAGGGTTATAAATAGAGCAATACTAAATAGGTCCTGAAAATAATAAGGTATTACTTTTAATCAGTTCAATAAAATGTGGAGAATAGATTTTTCTCTATTTCTTCCCTTGATATAGTTTAATTTCCTATAAATTGACAGTTGCAGATCTATGAATTATGAATTTAACATTGTCATGCTGCAATTTCCTGCAAAATCCTCTTCTCCATGATTTGATTTCAGTTGCATTTCATTTTGAAAAACAACTTCTTTACAGACAATCCAGCCTGAGAAAATGGGATTTGCTATGGAACTTTTTAAGCTGTAGTTGATCATAGCAGTTAATTTATAGAGCAGGAAAAAGGAACCTGTACTTTCATTTAGGGAAGCAGTTAGCTTATTTGTGTAATTAGTGTCCAGCAAAATTTTACTGAAATTTTGCTGTTTTTTCCTGCTATGAATGTGGCATATTGTGATGGCTAAGCTAAGCTTTCAAGTCAAATGCTTTCATAATTATTTATGTGGCTTTTTAAAGCACATCATAGACTCATTTAGATTAGAAAGGACCTGTAAGAAAGATCAAGTCCAGCCATAAACACAGCACTGCCAAATCCACCAAATCATAGCAAAGAAATAACATCCTGTAAAAAATGAGCTCAGTAGTATCTTTTCATTGCACATGCTATGGAGTGCTTGGCATAAAATCTAATTCAAAAAGCAAAAATATCACTTTCAGTGTTTAAAAACTACTTAATCTGTAAGAAACTTACTTTTTCAGTAATGGAAAATATATCTGAGGAACAATTATGAATAGGATATAGTCTGTTTTTTCAAAAATATTATACCTTAAGATAAAACATAAATTATGAACAGGGAATGTATTTGCTCACATGACTATGTGATAACATGGGAAGAAAGGGACAAGAAGTATGGATGAGTATGCATATTATGGTTGTTTATATTATTTTAAATAGTAAGAAAATATTGAGTCTTGAACACATCCATGCTTGGGAGCTTTGTATCATAGGTGTCTTAAAATAATTGATGATTTTTCATGGGGTATTAACTGAATGTAACTGAACATTAAAATATAATTCAAATGAGAAATAAGAATTGTTATGCAAGTGTAGCGTATTTTTGTCTTGCATTAATGTGTTGTGGGTTTTTCTTGGCACATGGTAGTAGCTTTTCTTTAAACTACAGCTCATGTAAATTAAAATAGCACTATCATACTTAATTAGAAGATGCATAAATTGATCCACTAAATAGATCCTTTTTTTATTTCTCCAGTCTTGGACACCCCTTAGCCTGTTCATATGAAATAAGTGGTGATGTTCAAGCACCCTGTGACTGAGCTGTGGACACTTTGCTCCCTGTCCCTCGGGGGTGTGAGCCACTCAAAAGTGGTGATGATCTTGCAGTATCCAGCACTGGTGCAGCCTCCCCTCCAGTGTGTGTGCAGTTCTGGACTGCACAGATGAATAAAGATATGAAGGTCCTTGGAAGTGTCCAGAGGAGAGAGCAAGGCTGTTGACAGCACTGGGAGGCATGTCCTGTGAGCTGTGGCTGTGGGCTCCAAGCTTGTCTGGTTTGGAGGAAAGGAGACTGGGGGGTGACCTCTTACAGCTTCCTGAGGAGGGGAAATAGTGATGGCCTGATCTCTTGTCCCTGGACACAGTGATACAACATGTGGGAAGGGTGCAAAAGGGGAGGTTCAGACTGGACATCAGGAAGCATTTACTTACCAGGGCCATGTTCAAACACTAAAGCAGGACTGAGAGACGTGGCTGATGCCCCAAACTTGTTGGTGTTTTTGGACAATGCCTTTAACAGCACACTTTGAATTGGTCAGGCAGTTGGTCCAGATGATCACTGTAGGTTCCTTCCAGCTGAAATGCTCTTTTCTCTGTTAATGGCATTTTAAAACGACAGTTGAGGTGCTGAATATTATTATTACTATTATTATTATTAATCCTCTGACTTGTCCTTTTTCTGTTTAATCCCACCGTCTTTCCTTGTGTCATTTCACATGTAGTATCTTGCCAGGGAGGATCAGGTTGGATATTAGGAAAAATTTCTTCACTGAAAGTGGTTAATAATTAGAACAGGCTGCCCAGGAAAATGGTGGAATTGCCATCCCAGGAGGTGTTCAATGAACAGATGTGTTGCAATGAACAGAATGAACAGACATGTCGCTTTTTGATACGGCTTAGTGGACATGGTGGTACTCAGTTGAAGACTGGACTCGAAAATCCTGGTGGTCTTTTCCAGCTGTGGTTTTGGGCAGCAGTATATGGTGTTGTGTATTCTGAGGCAATACCCTTTAGTATTGAATATTTTTTCATCTTTCTGTGTCCATTAGTTTTGGTCATAATTTCTCTGGCAAAGCTGTCTTTGCAAATCAGGAGTACTTTTTCTCTGAGTTGGCATACCTGTGTCTCAGACATTCTGTGAACAGGATACAGCCGTAACATGTCATCTTATTCAAGTAGTGGTGAAAGGACTTGTAGCCAGAAGAGACTAAAAGTTCCAAAAATGACCCTAAACTTTATTAATATTTTTATTAAGATTTTTGTAACAGTGAGGTAGCAGATGAAGGGGAGTGAGGTTTGGTTTAGATTTTTACACCCTAGGTAAGTTTTGCAAGCAGGAATTAATTTGCAGCAACATACTGGGAATCTTACAGTAATCAGCAGCGAATTTTAGGCAAAGGTCTGTACATGTGTACCTTGGGTGTTTAGTTTTATAAACATTCTGTGGCTGTGTGGTAGCTGAAGCCTTCTGGGATGTGCAGGAGAAACCTGAACACTGTGCTTTGTGATCAGTTGTAACTGTATTCCAAGCAAGTTCATATTCTCATAGAAATTGGTGGAAAAACCTACTTCTGTGGTTTCTATATTATTTTAAAACTGCCAATTTATCAAGTGAATTTTCTTGAAATTTCCATGCTTATTAAATTTCAGATTATGTATTTTGAGTAAGCTGGAAACTTAAACTTGTTTCCATAAGTATTGCTGCAGGTAAACAACCAATTTTAGTCCAGAAAATAGCTTTTGCTTCTGTCAACATGTTGTTTATTTTCTCCCTGAGATAAAAAGTTCGGTTTTCTGATATTTGTACCAAGATAAAGTCTGTAAACAAGATTAATATAGTGTGGAAAAGGTTGTCAGCAGCCCTGGCAAAGGAAATAAGTTGCCTGTACACAGAACATACTGTAAACTGAATAAAAGTGTCAGGTCCACCATGAGATAATGTGATCATGAACCTCTAACAAAGCATGACATAGGCACAGTCTGCTTTTCTTATAGCCACAGTGTAGAAAATGGATTACTGTATTCCAGGGATACCCACTGGAATAGCATGAAAACCTCATTTTGAGATTAATGCAGGATATAACTCTCAAGAGCTGAGCTGCATGCTTACTTGTAGTTTTAAAGTAACAGCTTACTTATTAATCTTAAAATTTGGAAATTACATATTAAAATATTGGCTTATATTTCCAGGTCTGTCTTTGTGAATGGCCATTTCTCAGTTTTATTATTAGATGAACTATGACATTGAAACAGTAGCATTTGGTCAGTGTTTTATTATCCTGTGGCTGTGTAAGGCCTTGATCAGTCTAGTAAAACAGTAAATTCCAACTGGGAATAAAGCAGTAGGTGCTGTTATCCCATGTAGCTGCTGTGATTTCCTTTACTATGATTTGTATGTTTGCATAGATTTTTCAGAGGTAAGGTATTACCAATTCTTTTCAATCCACATCAGCCAGAAAAGTGACCAGACTTTATTGTTTCTCAATTCAGCACAGAGTGACATCATTCTTGAGGTCAAAGAAGCAGATTTTGGTCAAATACCTTAACCATGTGGAGCTTTCAAATTACTCAGTGAGCTCTCTTTGAAAGCCTTCCAGACTTGGAGCTCTGACTGCCCTGCCTTTTCTCCATTACAACACCAAATTAATAGGTTTTACTTAGAGCGTTGAGCTCATTGTTCTTCTAATAATGAGTAGGCTGCTTTTCGCCATGAATCTCCAGCTTATGTACTTTTGGCAAGCCTGAGCCATATAAATGTATTACCACTGAGTTTTTGTGATCTCCTGAAAAAACTGGAAGAACATCTGACTTCATTCCCACCTCTGGTTATCTCCTCACTATAAAATTATCTCCATGGAATGGAAAGTTTGTTCCTTCATTATTTCCATCAGGAATGGTTTGCCTGCTGCTCTGCTTCCTTGAGCACGTCTATCATGAGTTGTGTCTTATTCTTCTACTTTTACCAATCTACATATGCACATGAATTAAGCATTTTGCAAAAATAAAAGCAAAGCTGTTTGAATTCATTCTTGAACAATATCAGAATGTCTTCATCTGCAAAAGCCTGCACGTGCTTTCATGCATTCTGAAGATCATTCTTCAATTGAGGACATCATGTATTTTAGGTTTAGGTTAATGTAAAGCCATTAGAGAAGGACTACAGTACAGTTTGGTGAAAATTAGTTTTACCTTTGCTTTCTAGCCCATGTCAACTTGAATTTCTAAAGCTTTTTGTTGGGAGGTGTTTCTTTTAATAAATGCATTGCTGTATGAGCCATAAATAAGGACAGTATGTTGTCTGTGATTTTCAGAACATCTAACTTTCCTTTTTTGGAGGTAAAGTACTTCATGGACTTGATAGAAAGGTAACTTAGGTCCTTGAAATCTGTAAATGTCTTTATGTTTGACATCCAACCAGAATTGCACATAAAGGATTTTCCTTCATCTCATATAGCACTTTTTGCTCTCAGACTTTATTTAAAAATTGCAGATATTGCTAATTGCATTTACTCTATCTAGTATACTGTCTCTATTTTTTATTTAGTGGTTGTGATGTATTTTCTTAATAAGCAGTTAGTCAAAGACTTACTTTTTCCTTCATGTTTCCATTAGATAACTCCAGGACCAGGCGGTAGCAGGAAAACAGTTCACTTGTCCCAGGATTCTCTTCATCATGAGTGAGTATCAGTGACAGGAGTTACAACTTTTTTTGTTTTTATATGCTTTACAATGGTACCTCTGCCCCAAAGCCACATTTTACAACTGCACAAACATGTGATGAGAGCCTCAGCTCAGTAACATGATGGTCTTTATTTAATAATAAATATTTATTCAATAAGAGTACTTACAATCCTTTTTATTTCATTTTCTATTTCTTAAGGAAATATAAAATTCAGTGCTTTGTAAATGTGTTTTTATTAACTTTCTTAGTATCCTTTCCTAAAATACAAACTTGTTTAAGGCTGGATAACAAAAATGAGATGTGTGAAAATACATAAGCATCACATCTTTGAGTCTTTCATGTGATGTATCATGTGAGGAAGAAGTTTATCATAATTTTCACAAAAAGATATTGAATTCATTGTTTTAACACCTGTAAAAAGTGTAATAAACTTTGTTTAGTTACTCTAGTGTGTCATTACTGTAAACTTTTATTCTCTTCAGCTGACAACACTTAACAGCATTATTTATTAGTTACCTCTTTGGAATGCTTAGAAGATTACATTTTCCTTTATTTTTCAAATCAAAACTAAAACACAGACATACAGGATGAGGAAATAGTTTATTTGGAGATTGATTTATGTGTTTTTAACTGCTACTAGATACATCATCCACAGTTTAAAACAAAACTTGCCAAAGCAGAGATACTACAGCTCCTCAGTACCAACTGTTTTACACCACTAATCCACCTGTTTCATCTCATAACTTGATAATGTGTGTGTAAATTCAAGAGGTTTTGATTTCATAAGTTTCTTCTACCAGTAATTTAACTGTTACATTATGGGCTTTACTTTTGCTTGTTTTAAAAGAAACAAGCAAACAAATAATGCTGTAATTGACAAAAAGGTAAAAATCAGTGTGATGTATCACTTTTGCATTAAAAAAAGGTCTTATTCTTTTTGAAGGGTTTTTAATATCTAAATATGAGATGCATTCAACTTACTCTGATGTATTTTTTCACTAGAAATACGCTTTACTGATCGTTTAGTCTGTAATTAACTGGTTTGCCATGACCCACAAGAGTTTTTGTGGAGGATACCCCAGTTTGCTGCTGCTCCTTAAGCATTTGCTGTTCACACTGGTCAGATACAAGACATTCATCTATGTAGAATTTAAATCTAACCCATTATATTTCTGATTTTCATCAGCCCATGGATATTTGTGGCCTTATTTGTTGAATCACTTTCAAATATGATGTTTTTCATTCACTACCAGCATTGAAGTTGTGTGTAGATAAAATCTTCCAGTTTTCACCAGATTTTGAACTATTGAATGCAGTTGATGAATATTTCGTGTCCAAACTATATAGATATCTACCTTGTCTCAAGGTTTACTTTTGACTTTATTGCTGTCATCTCTTTTCCATTTCCAACTCCTTTTCCTTACTCACCAAGTAGAAAAAGTAGTATGGATGTTTTGGTGATAGCTTGTCTTTTATGCAAGAATGAGAGGGTTGACTGCTTATTATCAAACTCAGAAAAGCTAATTGACAAAAAGCCACAAAACTTTCAGATTTGTGACTTGAAAATAAAAGGGATTTAAACCAGACAATTTCATGGAATCAGAATCTTTTCAATATACTATTTGAAATAAAAACTTAAATGGCTGCTTGGGGGAGAATATGGGACTAAGTTATATTGAATGGAATTGTTTAAGAAGAAGCATATATATATTGAGCTGTGATCTTTGGTTACACTTCTAGAGGAACATGGAAGCACAATAGCAGACAGTGGGATGCTCTTTTTTTGTGCAATATTGCAATGGATGGAATTATTTTATTCTTTGACCGAATATTTGCTTGCTTACGCAAATAGTACGTAGATACTACATGTAACTTGAGATCCCCCTTGTTGTAGGGGGTTTTTTTCTTTCTTCTTTTCCTTTTGCAAGTGTGCAGACTTGTATGATGCTTGCTACAGCTCCATTCAGATGGTAATTCAGTTCTTTGTGACTACAGTGTGTATGTGAATCAGCATTGTCATGCTTTTACTGCCGTTGAGGGAAGAGGCACATTGTGACACCCCTGTGTGTCAAAATCTTACTCCGAATTTCCATCTCTGTGAAATAAGGCCATCACTAGTCACAATTTTGCAGTTGTATGGAGATACAAACTCACTAGGTTTTCAGACTTGGCATTTCACTTTAGATTCAAAGTCTGACCTCATTTTTTGAAATAATACATTAACAACAATCAGGTAGTCCAAACTACTTTAAAGTCTTTTCAGCTATAACCATCAATAAGTATTACTTCAGTACTAAATAAGGAATTATTCTAATTTATGGCATGTTCATTGTAGTATATTAAAATACCATCATTTACGTATTATTTTAGCTTGTTTGACAAAATATAATTACCTATAAAGCCAGCAGCTACTCAGAAGTGAAATCTGTGATGCATTCTTTCAGAACTGTTACAAACTTTGAGTTCAGTAAAAATACCCCATTAAAATAAACCATGGCCAAAGGCTGTATTTTCCTGGCAGGCAATAAAATACCCAAAAGCACGCACAGACTGGTCATATGACAGCATGTGCTTTGTTAGTTATATTGTTAAACCTGTCTTTTCTTTTTCTCCCACAGTCACTGGTTTAGCCCTGGGGCTAGGAAGGAACATAGCCAGGTAAGAACTGCTTTGATCAAGAACAGTTTACTTGAGATGTATAAAGAACTTTAACTACCTCTGCTCCAGAGGTAGTGGGCTAATACTTTAAGAAATTGTAAATAAAGCAAGTATAATTTCATATCTGCTTGGAAGCAAGCATATTAACAGCAGTGCATTTCCAAAATTCTCTTGATGAAAACTTTTTAATTGGTCACTTAATTTCACTTAAGTATTCTTGAGGTTTTAACATTCAAATGAAAATTCTGTTGTTTGTTTTTTTTTTTTAATCATTTTGTCAATTGTGGTATCTCCAAAGGTTACCTTTCTCAAAATGCTGGAAAGCAAAACATTTTACTCCCAAAATCAAGAAATGCAGAACTAGTTACATTAGTGGGGAGGCTTCTACATCAAGATCTTCAATTCCATTTTTCTGCATTTCATCGGTTACAATGACTACAGCAGTAAAAAAAAAGGAGCTGTTAAATCTTCATCGTGGTTCAGATATTGGTAAAAATAGCTTATGTTTGTCTGCTGAGCCCCTGAAGTGCAGTCCCTGGGAGATCCAAGCCCATAGATATGGTTGCAGGAGTGTGAAGCCATATTTAATATTTGATTAGTAGCATGGCAGTTCTTTAGCTTGTCTTCAGACATGGAGGAGATAAATATCTTTATGGATGGAAGTATGGTCTAAGCAGAACTTACTGTCCAAGACTATAAAATGTGAAAATAAATCTGATCTCATTTCATCAATGTATAGTTAACTTCAGCTATTCAGGAAAAGTAGCTGAATGTATCATCAATGCATTGAAATTTAACACAAATGTTCCGTTTCTTAAGTTGGAAGAAATCGCTATAACAGTTGATTTCCTTAGATCTGTGCCAATTTTCTGGTACTTTTGCAAATGTAAATAGATTTGAAACTTAAAAAGGAAATAAAATCTAAAGAGTCTTTGGACGGTTCATTTTAGGATGATCCATTTTGAACACTTGTAGCTCCTGTAAGTCTCATTTTAAATCTTCCCTGTTCCCTCCCCTTTCTTTTTAACACCAGAGCAAGCAATACTGCTTACCCAAAACAGCCAGAGTAGATAAAACATGGTAGTTTTAGCTGTAAATTGTGAGATTCCAGCATGTTACAATAAGCAGACTGATACTTAACCTCTAAGTAGACAGCTTTATATAATTCATATTTAATGGTCATTATTTTGAAATAAATTTCCTAGTGGAAAAAAAAACCTAAAAAAGCATTAGATTACTATGAGTTTGAGTAATTTTTTTTAAATATATTTAAAATATTGATCGTCTCATGTAACAGGGTTAATTGAAGTCATACTGTTTACTGCCTTAAAAGATTCTAAGCCAAAAAATAAGGAAATTTCCACAATGAGAAGTACCTTAATGTAAATCATAGATGCCAGCACTGTATTTCAGCCTAGAAGATGAGAAATGTCTGCTTAGCTGGTATAAAATGACTTAATCAATTTTTCTCAGAAAATAGTACATTTGAATTAATTTTGTATTTTACATGGAGTTTTTCATCTTTCCTAAGAGCTGTGTTTTCAGAGCTTATTGGAAGTTAACTGAATTTGTAACTTAGAGATTACTAAGGAATTGTGAAGTAATGTCGCAAATTACAGATGTTACTGGTGCCTAATGGGTTTGAGATTTTTTTTTAAATCAGCAGAAGAAAAGAAATGAATGTGATGGTGTAATGTAATTTTGACAACCAATGAAATTCTTGTGGAATTTATTTATATGATAAATTATTTTACTGCATCTGAGAGCTAGGTAGTTGAAGTGACAAGAAACATTCCTTGTACAAGAGGGAAGCTGTAGAGAGTAAGGAAAAAATGGTTCAGTTTTTCAGATTGGTGGTATTTTTTTGAGTCTGTTCTCATTTACCACATTAAGGTGTGGTTGGCCAAGTCTTAAGGTTGATAATTTACTAGTTTCCACAGGATTTTTAGGTGTCTTTGCTGTGAATATTAGGTCCATTTACCTCCAATTTTATTCTAAACAGTCTTTCATTCTGTTTTTCCTTCAATATATGAGACATTTCCAGCAACATTTGTGGGGATTTTATACTGTCCAGTTTTAATTTCTGTAGTATAGCATTCTGATGGTTGTTTTTTACTTAGCACATCCTGACTAATCTGACAAATATCATAATGCTGGGAATGCACTTTTGAGTGTTGGAGATAATCTGAATGAAACGTCTTGTCTAAAAATAAAAATAAATGACAGCTTGTTTCAGAAGCTGAGTCACCATTTCAGTTAAACAAATCCTTTGCTACTCCTACGTCCTCACTATTACAGGAAACTTTAATACTGGTTTTTTTGTTGATTCTGCAGCTTGCAAATTACCAAAGCTCCTGGGGCTTAGAAGAGTTTATAACTGTTTAATAACTGCTTAGACACAAGTGCTAACCTGAGTAGTTTTTTTGTAAATTAAGTGTCCTCCAACACTTCCAATTATACAACTTCAAAAATTCAAATTGAAATTGTGAAAATTATAAAATTTTACATATAAGTTAATTGTGAAATTGTGAATGGCATAACTTTCTATTATGCTTTGAAAATGCTTTAATTTTTACATTTTCAATTATTTAGGCATTTTAAATTTGTGGATATATATATTTACATATTAACTACTATTGTAAAATTCTAATAATACTCATCTCAAAAGTCATGAGTGAAAGCTATCAACTGGTTACTCAAGAGAGGAAATAACTTCACTGTCTGGATAGAAATTCTAAAATGCAAATAAAAGCCATTGTTTGTGAGACTCTTCTGAACATTTTTTTGTTTTTAACAGCTTCAGCTCTTGCGAGACAACCGCTCAGAGAGGGGACACAAGAAGAACAGCTCTGTAAAAACAGCCAGCAGGTAAGTTCATATGGTATTTGCCTTTAGTACAGTTTATGAATTTGTTGATTCCTCAAATCTTTATATAAAATTTACTCTATTCTTTTGGAGTATTTTCAAAGGTGGTCTGGGTTTTTTTGTGACTTACTTTCAAGAATTTTTTTTGCATGGCATAATTTTTGTCTTATATATGAGTATTAGACCTTTTTTGGTGACTATGCAACTGCACTTACCAAACTTAATCACTTTAGAACATCAGAATTAAATCAATGCCAAAGTAAGGTTTCTGCTTCTGGCATGTAAATTAAGCACTGAAAACATATAAAATTACATTTTGCATATCTGAAATCAAGAAGATAACTCAAATACTATTAAACTTAAATTGTTCTTTTATTTTGACAATAAACATTTCATTGTGAAGATGTAATGAAAAATTAAATCTAATTCTATTTTCCATCTTCTTTCCTTCCCCTCAAAAGACAAAAAATGCAAGACTGAACTTACTGATCTAGGAGTCTCTTTCTAGAGAGGTTTTTTATGTACAAGTTGCCTGCTGAATGTAGTCTACCAAATAGTTATTTTAATTCTAGCTTTTTTTTCAAATCAGAAACTACAGAAATGTTTCTCTTCTATGCACAACACCTTACACAATTTTTATGTTGTCCTGTAAAGATGGCAGTGTGCTACCAAATTGCTTTCTTCAAAAAGTTGTAATAAATTTATATCAGTGTGTAATTCTATTGTACCACTTGAGATAATTTTCTGTCAGTCAGTTGACTTTTGGTATATATGGTTGGGGTCACACCAACCAAAGTTTTTAATATTCTTTGCTACTTACCTTGCTGATTACCTGGAAAAGGAGACCAATATTTTTTTAAATGTGCATATTAAATAGGAATCTATTTCATTGTGTACTAGTGCTGGTTACATGCTCTCAAACATAGATTGCAGAAGTGTCAGCCATTCATCTATAGAAATTTTGATTATCTTAACCTATCAAGCCTTTTATATTAAAATTCTTAAAATTTCTGCACAGATTTTCTGGCAAGTTTACTTATTAAATCATAATTTTCACTCTGAATTTTAGAATGAATTCACTTTAGATAGAATTTTCACCATAAATGCACTCTTAGTATCAGACTGCTCACACAAAACTGAGAGTTTAAAGTGAGTATAAAGTGAGCAGTTAGAATATATTCAGAGTCATTTTAGCATCTTTTTTTTGCTGTAGCAAAGTAAAGCAGAGTTTGAGGAATTCAGAATCATAAGTTATGTTTGTTATCTTGACCAGTGTAGCTCTTTGGAACTGATATTTACTAGTACAGGCAGTTAGAATCAAGATTTATAAAATGACAATCAAAACCTGAAGTCATCTTCAACTGCTTTTCATATCCAGTCAACAGTACCTTAATAGACTCTTATCCCAATAAACACGTGGCAGGTTTGTGTAGAAGTAATAGGTGGCAAAACCAAGACTGAAGCTTAGCATTTTCCAAAAATTATCTGTATTGTTAAGTAGTGCTTACATAAACTAACATTGCAATGCATTACAATGTACATAAAAGCCACAGTCTAAATTCATCCAAATTGGCCGGGTTATTTTAAAATTATTTGTGCTCTTTCAGAAAATCTCTATTCTCTCTGTCTACCATAGAAACTTGAAGTGACTTAAAAGAAAAATTTCAAACTACAACAGAAGTCATATTTTTAATAGGCTGTCTTAGAATCTGAAAGCATGCAGTCTTGTTTACAAGATATATAATAAAAATATTGGGACACTACAAGTTAATACAGATGAGTTATCCCCTTAAAAAGATGCATATAAAAAGTAGTGGCTGCAACCTTTTATTTCCTTATTCTTTGTTGCTAAATGCAGTGAGAGTACAGCAATAGTGGACAGCTTTTGGACATTCTATAAAATTATTGTAGTTATCCAGAATATAATCTAATCTGGGGTTTTTTTGGTTGGTTGGTTGGTTGTTTTGATTTTTTTTGTAAGACTGAATTTCTCTGGGTCTTTTTTGTATAGTTTTCAGGTATGTGTATTTCTTGTTTGTTTGCCATTCTGAAGAGCTTGTTTCTGTTATTCGTATGTTTGTTGAGATGTGTAATTTTTCTATGCTTGCCTTGACTTTTCTTACCCCTTTTGGATGACTGAACACAATTCTTTTCTCAGCATGTAGACAATATGTAAATACCCTTATTACATTAGATCAGTGACTTGTGGAGTAATTTACTTTGTAAATACATCAGAAAGGTGTGGAGCTCTAAGCATGGCAGTGGTCTGCAGCTGTCTCGTTGTGGTGGAATCATACTGTCTGGGATGAGCTTTATTGTACTGGGTTTTATGTCTTAGGTTTCTTCTGTCAAAATTAATGTTAATTATCTAATACAGTACAAACTAACATGAACTTTGGCTAGTGGCAAGATAATCAGATTGTAGACAGCTGTTGATATGGCTACTGATAGACCAGATGTTAAGGAGGGGGACAGTCCTGCACCACAAAAGTTAGAATCAGGATGGATTATATTACATTGTTATATTACAGTTCATTATATCTGTCTGTTAATGCTACCTATACAGGTAAGATTTAATCTGCAGATACAAAGTTTTTCCATTCATTATTTAAATTATTAACAGTACTGAAAAATACTTTTTTAAAAGCTGTGTTTCCTTTTGTAAAGCCTTGAAAAAGTTCTCTGTTTACATTATCTCTGCATTACGATGGGAACAGTCTCCTCCCCAAAATCAGCTATACTGCTTAAAGGTGGTAGATAATTCTTCCAGCTGCTTGTTTTCACCCCCTATTCTTTTGTCAGTAGAGAAGGGAGTTTTTTCTGAATTTTTTAATACACTTTGGGCAAAACCAGCCTGGTTAGCTCCATTCACCTATTTAAATTAAATTGGCTGGTTTTGAACAAACCATATTAAGGCATGCTTACATGATTTCTTCCTCCAGCAGAGCTGTGGAGATGATAATCTCCAGCAGATGTGTGATAACAAATAGCTTGGGATAGTAATGTCTTCATCTGGCACAGTTGTTAGCAGACCAAATGTCTGTCTGTAGCCCGAGGCTCTGGGCAAACAATTGCACATGATTGAGTTACGGGGAGTTAACAAGTTGCTGCTTGGCAGCTGAACTGCCAGAGCTGATCATGGGCTCTTTGCCTGCTTCCCTCATAAGGTAAAATACATTTTCTTAAGTCACTTCCTTAAAATTTTTCCAAAAAAAAAAAAATTTACCTAAAGGAGATTCCCCATGGCTAAGAGATTCCTTTGATCAGCAGTGGGGACAGTGTTGAAGGATATTTTGGTGAACTGCTGTAATGTGATTTTGAGCGTGTGATTGCATTGTTAACTTTGGGGGGGGTGGGGAGCCTCCATCACACAACTATCTCCCTGTCTTTAAATACATTATGTACTTATCCTCACACTACCCTTATGAAGAGGGGAAGTACCTTTGTCCTCATTTGACAGAACAACCAGAATATTTAACCAACTTAATATTTTGCCTTTGGTCATACATGCCATAACTAGGTAATTTATGCTGTAGTCTGGAAGCAAGAGAATTGCAGGTTAGGAAAACCGCGGACGCTGAATAAGTTACTCTCTTGTAATTATTTCCTTTACAGAGAGGTCTTGTGTCATCTTTCTTTTGTAGTGTGCTCCTGTTAAGTACCATGAGTTATTTCATCTACATATTTATTTTTTCTTACTGTATTGTAACTAAAATTTGATACATGCCTGAATTGAGAAACTGAAAGGAAAATAGCACCCAAATTTTTACCACTTAGTAATTTTTTGGGGTTGAATCTTGATAATTCTGTATTGGCTTTCCACATGCCAGTGTTCCCCCATAGGCCTCTAAGGGGGGAAGGGGGAAAAAAAAAAATCTACTTTTAGTTCCTATGCAGTTGAGTCCTGGCTTGAAAGAAGGCTAAGTTATACTTATGAAAGTGGTTTCAAGGTGGAATAGAATTTTACATGTCAGGTTTCAGCTACCTAACTGAGGCTGTGTTAAGAATTTAATCAATGTGTACCAGTCCTCAGTGATCACCTGAACTGGCCAGCAGTCTTTGAAGTCTTCTCCTGCCATGGTGGACAACACAGACTGAAATTCCCCGTGTTTTTTGCAACCCTCTCTTTCCCTCCTTTCCCTAATTGTTCTCAGTCTAGTTTAAATTTGTGCCTTGCACTGATACACAAGGATGACTCTTGCATGCTTTCACTTCTTTTAACTGTGTCCTCTGTTAATTAGTATTTATAGAAAGCTTGTAAGAGAAAAAAATTACACCAAACCTGAGGAGAGCTTTTTAAAAGTGCGTCATTGTTTTTGTTAAAATTGCAACTTTCTGTCTTTCCTGGTTTTAATGGATAACCCTGATTTGTGCATTTGTACAGCACTTGTTCATCTCCATCTGATGATACGGAACATGGTACTTTTTTACACAGATGTGACAAATAACATTGCAGCTGCTCTTTATTTGATCATCTAAAGAGACAAAGATGTGCAAGGATTCTGTCTGCTCCCTCTTTCCCATCGTGTCATCTGTTGTTTGGGAAAGAGTCCTAATTTGCAACAGATACAAAACTATTTGTCGAGGTGCAGGTTTGCCAAAAATAAATGAAACCATTAATTACTACATTTTTTGAGCAGCTGTTAATGGATTGGGATAAGAAAACTGTACATTAGACCACTGGTTAATTACAAGAACTGTAATTGTTTAATGTGGCTTTTGTGGAATGAAATTACAATACCAGAGGAGGTAAATTCAGCCAGTTTTTGGAAATTATACACAAACACGTGCACATACTTACACTTCAGAAAAGCAAAGGAATGCATAGCTGTTTTATTAGGTGATCTGCTTCTGCCATCACAAGAACACATATTCTCAACAAAAATACTTTAAAATAAAGTCATATTTAAACACACCTTTTAATTCAAGTGTAAAATTATTAAAGGTAGTAAGTTAATGTCTTGTAACCCCAGAGCTAATAATGCAGGAGATTCAGATACAACATTAAAATCCAAATGTGTTTACATCATTAGAAATTAACAACTAAGCAGTTTTATCTCCTCTTTGGAGTGCCATGAAGCAGTAACTGTGCTGTTATGATTGCTGCTTAATAATATTTGCAGTTCCAGATTAAATTATGTGAATGTTTGAGGACACATTGCTTCCCTCCCTTGCTGTCACCCTCAGAGACAACATTATTCCATCAGTTTGGTATTTTTCTTCTCTGGAAAGGATAAAAGATGGTGCCGTTTTGGGAGAGGGCAATTACTGATGGAGTTTTCTCTACCATGGTGTCTTATTTTTAAGGTGCTGAGAAGATTTTCACTTGGGAGAGGAGGACAGGGTGATGACAGTTGAATTGTTGTTCCAAAATGTAGCCAATGTGTGATGCTTTAATTTTATGGAAATCTTCAAGCCTCAGTAGTGGTTCATGGCTAGATTTAAAGTACCTATTGAATAAATGCTGATTAGTCACCTAATGCCTTGAAAGTATTACCTTTTAACTTGCATAATGAGATCTTTTGTAAAAATAACAGAAATTTTAAACTGTGCTCTGTTTTGCAAATACATTTTTCCATGTAATCTGAGCAATTTTTTTTCCAGCTTTAATGTAAAACTACAAGCTGAATTTTGTTGTTTTTGACTAGGATCTAATATACTTTATAAGGTACATAAACAAGCTACTACATGGTACTGAAAATTTGTCATTTTAAATTGAATTACAGGTAGGAGAGTACGTTAACTAACAAGCAGTTATGTTTTCCTGATTTTAAAAACATATAAAGTAGAAAGAAAAATCAGATAACCTCTAGAAATTATGTACCTCTGGATCCTCCTGATGTACTATCTGGATTGAATTTTTCACCTGAATGAACTGATAGCAAATTTCTCACTTTGAAGTAACCAAATTTTAGCACATGTTGTGCTTGTTTCTCAACTTCGGCTGCATTAGATGCTGTATCTTGCTCTCTTTTTGCATAAGTTTGTGCTCCACAGTTCAAACTTTGTCTCATCTTACCTATTAAAGTGCTAATGGCATAAGGATAATTTGTGCTTCAGAGGTCTGAAGACCCTTCCTGCTGTGTAAGGTCTGAGGAGGAGCTGTGCACGGGGGCTTGCACTGTCATTCCACAAACTGTTTAACTGGTTTAACTGTGGTTAAGCAGCTCTGCAGTGAAGGAGGTTGTTTTGCACTCTGGTTTTCTACCAATCAATTGTCCCATCATCTCCCCACCATGAGAAATTTGGTTTTATCTCTGTGTTTCTTCACAGAGACACATGAAAGCTGGATGTTAGAAGGATGAAGATGAATAGCTGTGCATGAAGGAAGGGTGGGTTTCCCTCTTTCTGGCTTTATTGCACATTAAATTGTGCAATTTTTACATCAGGTTCCTGCTAATCTCAAAAGGATCTCTGAATATCATACGTGTAAATCAGTATCCCCTGGTGCACATTAACTAAAATTCTGAGGCATAAGCGCACTAACTTCTATTTAAGCTGTGATTTTGTGTAGTGAGATAAAGAGTTTAGAAGGAAATTTGGATAGTTTGCTTCAAGTTACATAAAACTTTAATCTTTTTTCTTTCATTTTTGAGCTACTGTATTACACATGTGGATTTCTAGTGTTGCTTCTTATTCCTTACCTATTTCAAAAGATTTTTAACACAACACTAATGGTTGCAGTAATTTAACCTAACTCTATATGACTGTAATCCAGAACTTTAAAATGTGGGGTTTTTTTTTAAATCTGTTCAAAAAAATACATTTGTTCTGTACTGAGCTTATTTAGTGAATATCATTCTTGGTAAACGAACATGTATCCAGAAATATCTGGAAGAAATAGTGTAGCTGAGTACATTATCAAGTCCTTCCATTAAGGTATCTCTTCAGATCCATGTTTACTGCTCAAGTCATAAAGATATTTTCTAAATCACTTCAGAGCTGGATTGAGGCCCATCTCTCTCAAATAGCAACAAGGTTGTTGCAAGATGAAGAAGCAACCAAAGAATATTTGTTTTAGAATTTGTAGAACAATATTTTCCTGTCACAGGATGACATTCTATTACTGACCTATTTTCAAACTACATTTCACCATTGCACAAATATGAGCTTTATTGTTATCATGTATTTCTTCACACAAAACAATAATGGAACTTGCCATCAAAAATGTTTAGAAATATTCTAAATTAATATGAAATTTATATTCTAAGTTAGTATAAATATTAATTTCCTATACTGAAAATGTGAAAGCATGTCATTTGTTGAAGAAAGCTTAAAGTTTTTGCTATCTAATTCTTGACAGAAGTCTATTTTTTGGGTTTATTCCTTCAGTGTTCCTTGGTGACTTGTTTGTACACCAAGATATTGGTTTGGATTTGCCTTTGTGTAATTCATATACTTTTGATCAATTCCAACTCATGCCCAATTATATTACACTAAATTAACATAATTCAACAGATGTTGATATTTAAATGTTTTCTGGCATTCACATCTTGGACAGCTGTCTTAGAGCTTGGGGAAAAGGCAAACATTTAGAGTTAAATGCTGAACATATGCTTAAATTACTAATTAGAACCAAGAAAAAACAATGCATTATCCTTTTTGAGGGCAGTAGGCCTCTACTACTGAACTATTATTTTAGGGTGTCTTTTCACAAATAAAGTGAATAAGTGACTTGAGTATGGGTGTCAAATCATACATAGTGATGCTGGTTTTTATTTTCCATCATATACGCTAAAATTATGCCAGTGTGGAGTTGAATGTGTTGATTTGTAGTGTTCAGATAAATTTTGGACAATTACTGTGTCTGAATGACTAAAGTGCTGCTAAAGATGACAGCAAGGAGTGTGTTAGGATATAGTATTTATTAAGTGATGAGAGACAATCTCATGGGCCAGGGAAAAATTGTATTCTAGTCATTATAGGATTGCACCAGGACCTTCAATAATACAGGTATGTCACCCTTATGCTTGAAGTTATGTTGTGAAGAGATAGGCATTGTATGGAAGGAGTTTGATAGAGTTACATGGGTTTATCACATCATTTTAAGATGTAATAAAAGGGAAATAAAGTGCATAGCTCTTCTGGTTAATGTAATGGTTTTCACACTTGCAGAAGTAGGTGTAGCCATCTATCATACAGATGATGTAATTCTTTAGACAAGTTTGAAGAAAAGCTTTACTGCTTGTAAAAGATGAGGAGGAATCAAACATGGAACTGATTTCACCTGAATGTTGTCTGAGAGGAGTGGCAAGAAAGCAAAAGAGCAAAAGAAGGCAGGTGAACAAGGAACCATCCCTCTCTAACTGTCCATGGGACACGTGCACTGCTGCACATGCCACCCTTCTTTGGGTGTTCAAGCAGACACCAGGGGCTGCATTCATGTTTTAACAAGCTGTGTACCACAAAGGAAAGGGGATGTCTTTCCTTATAAATTTCCTTAACCATTATTTTTCATATATTTTTCCTCAGAAACAAACGTGCCTTGCTTATTTCAGTGTGATATTATGAAATCATCATGCATCTGTTCTGTGGTTATATTGATACACATGCCAGAGGAAAAGATTAAGTATTCGTTATACCTAGATAATACAGAATAGTCTTCCCAAATTTACAGCCCCAGTTGCTTAGTACGTGTATTTGGAGTGATACATTTTAATTTAATCCTTACTTCTGGAGATTCAATCAAATGGAATTGTCGAATTTTATGTTTGTCTTAATTTAATTAGCTATTAGTGTTATGAGGTGTTTAGAAAGACATTTATAATAGGGTTTTAATGGTGTTTACCTCTAAACATAGCCTAAGCTGTTCCATTGACTCGGATGCTCTTGAAGCCATTGTCTTCCACTTGTGGTAATTTAGGAATGATCAGTAAGAGTTAAAGTTCCTCCAGACTCCCTTAATTTAAGCAGCACTAATGGATGTGTTCCACTGGCCACCAGATACAGCAGTGTCTGCATTTTAGCCACATAAAAACAAGAGGCTGTACTACAGGTCCATTCTGTGTAAGGAGTATCATTTAAGTGATATTTTTGTGTAAAAGGTACTTAAATAATGGGAGGTTTGCTCAGAGTATTCTTTGATTTTTATAAAGTTGAGCTGTTTCACACATTCCTTTTTTTAATAATTTTTTAATTTATTATTATTTATTAATATTATTGTTTCCCTCAGCACCACAATTGGGTTGTTTTCCCCATCCTTAACTGCTTCTGTGAACATTGCTTCACAGCTCTTCTCCCTGCTCCATTTCAGTTTGTAAGAAATTGTCCAGTAATTTCAAGCTTAAAGTAAGTCATCCCTACTGCATTCTCTCTATAATCATATCCATATGAATATCTATTTTTTACCCATGTTTTAAGAGTGAAAACTGACAGTTTCAGTTAGATTTCCCTTTCAAAAAAAACTCTCTTGTAAAATACAAACTAGTTAACTTTTTCCTTTTTGTGATGTCTTGTGAAAGAAGTTTATTTAAAAACTTTCATCAAGCCTCTCCATTAGCTGAGGCATTCAGTGGTGATAAACTTGCAGAGTTCTACAGCCATCTGCAGGAATGCACTGATACTGTGGCAGAACAGGGTGTCACTGTTTACTGTGTGTTTCTTCCTCAGGTGAGAGACGTTAATAGCATTATAATGGATAGGCATGTATTGATCATTACCAATTCATATAATTATGGAATAGAAATCAGTCTTCTTGAAAACATAATTACATCATAATAATATGCTGTATCAGAGTTTTCAAGTTAGTATACACAAATTTGATAAATACTGTTAAACAAAATATGTTCCTCCATACCTGCCTTCATTAATAAATTTTTTTTTGTTTTTTTACACCTGGGATGATAGTGAGTACAGAAGCAGGTAATAAACCAGAGAACTAGAACACATGTTCAGGAGTATCTGCTGTCCTACAGGCATTTTATTGTGTTTTTCTTCTCGGTGACTGGTGAACTTTTAACTCTGATAGGGGCAAGGGTGAAAACTACCAGTGAAAGAGTGAAGAACCCGTTGGGTCCTCAGTTGCTCAGTAGGTTTATTGCATTTAAAGCAGTTTAGCTGTAGGTTCCCATGCAGAACAAGATGTTTATTTGGAGAATGTAACCACATGACCCATGGACTGCAGAGGTCAGGGTAGATAAAAATCTGACATGGCCTGTTACAAAAGTCTTGGAGAGGTGAATATGTGTAACTGCTGAAAAGGCATTTGTCAAAAATATTTGCCTGTGGAGCTATGAAAATGATGGAAAAACATTGTGTTGTATAGGCAGGTATATAAATGTTTGGGGAGCTTAAAGAGACAATTCTAGACATGTTACCATGGTAAGGGCAATTACCTTAATTACCTTGAGAAAAAGAAATTATAAAGAGACTGCCACTATTTAAGGAGGAAATAGCAAAATTTCCATCAGAGGGAATGTTTCACAAAAATGCATAGATGCTTGTGAATTGCTTAATCGTTTGCATGTCATTGCTTCTATAAAAGTGTTTGTTGTATCAAATCTGTGGGGTTTATTTATGGGATTTAATAACTAAACTTTGTGGGGTTTATTTATTATTTCAATAGCTTTTTTCTGTTATTCTTATCACTGCCCTCCCAGTCTGTCTTCATTTTTGAGACTCTTATTTACCATGTAGAAAGGAGAATCTAAACACTGTGTGCAAGATGAAGAATGAATAAAAATTGACAGCAGCTTTTCCAGCGTTTTGTCTAATACATTGAGGCATGACACAACAACAACAACAAAAATTCTTGGCGTGCTAGTGGAAGTTCACACCAGCCTGGCTTTTGCAGCCCTCTTATTTCCCTCTGCCACAACTTTGCCGCTGCTATGACACTTGCAGGCCTGCTCGGCCGTGGTGCAGCTGATGCCCTGTCCATGCTCATATTTTTCTTATTGACAGTGAGTGTTCTTGCCAAACGCCAGGGACCATAGTCACATCTGTTTGTCTCCTAAGCTTGTCTGAGGCTGCTTGGGAACACTTTTTATCCAGAGGGCAGCTTTAACTAGGCCTAATACTCTGAAAAGCCTCTATTTGTAAATGCATACAATGAGGCGACAAGTTCCTGTTGTCTTTCCTTAAAAATTATTCCATTTGACACTGCTTGCTCTAGTCCCTGTCACCAGCACGTCAAAAGCCAGGTTTTCAGGCAAGGTGGTCTTAACAAGTTTTATTTTTTCCCTAATAAAATGCCTAGCTTCCCTCCAGAGCACTATTTATAAATGATAGCTAGAAGCAAGCTAGGGGTAAGTAGAGAGAAGGCAGGCAAATAGCTTGCTTTCTTTCTGTAATCCACGCTCTTCTGATTTAATGCTAAGAAACATAATGCTGAACCTAGCCTGATTGAGGGTCAGAGTTCTCCCTACTTTATAATACCCCCATTAGAGACATTTCAAAATGTACTCTGCAGCTTCACAACTCTGCTTCTTTTTGTCTAACCTGCCAGTTCCAGAGCATTAATAGTTCTTGTCTGATGCTCTCTAAATAAATAAATAAATAAGAGCTTTTTGTTTTGCTGTGATTTGCACTGGCAGAGCATATCAAATGTTAAGCCCTGGTGAAGACAAATGCAGCTTTACAATCGCAAGTAGGCTGAACATTCGATGGCAGTGGCCATCAAACTGGGTTTGACAAAGCTTAATTGGTGCTCCAGCATATTGTTATTTATTTGCGGTGTAGGGAATTTTTGACGACAACAAAGAAATACCCACTCTCACCTTGGCTGGTGAAGGGGTTGTTGTGATCGGCAAAGGCAAATGATTCATTTCTGCTGAAGGAACAAGGCTGCCTTTCAGACGTTCATTGATTTTAAATTAAAAAGTAACTGCTGTGTTCTACATGAAGGGTGACAACAATAACAAAGTAGTCCTTACTTAGTGTTATTTGTTGCAACTCCATTCCCTGTGCCTGGAGGAAAAGTGGGGAGACCCCAGTACCATAATCTTGCAGATCAATAATCTAGATATCTCAATGTAGTGTAACAGATAATCAATTCTGGTAAAATAACTCAAATGCTGCTCACTGTTACTGCTGTGGCTCAGGTCTTCAAGTTCAATTGCCTGACTTTATTAATTTTTATCTTTCATCCTACTTGTATTCCTGGCGACTTTCTCCTTTTTTCGTTCAGAAAACAAGAGTTTAACACTGTAGAACGTATAATTTATCACATGATTTATTCTGCATGTTTGATACTAATGTTAAATACTGATCTATTGGTGATCAGACATCTCAAACATCTTTTCTCTAATTACAGTTTCCCCATATTGTATCTAAATGTTCATTTTCTTTATTGTACAATCAGTTATGAAAGGGTTACACTTCTTTATTTCTTTCTAAATTCAGAACTGAAAATTATCATCCTGGTAGTTTACTAGTTCAACTGTGTTGAGTTTCTGGATATTAAAATAGGATAAAATTTCATGTTGGAATTGCAAGGAGAGTGTGTCTTAAAACAGAGGTAAAAAAGTGTTTAAATAAAGGTTCACTGGGTGAAGCTAGAGTGCACTTCTCAGTGAAACATAAGTTTCTTGGAATATTTTATTATTTAAACACAGCACTGTGGTACTTGTTCATTTACTGTATCTTTTTGGAAGAAAAATGAAGAGGATTTTACATTGTCATCTTACTCATCAAGGCATTGTTGTCATTCTTTTACATTATTGAACAGATCTGAGGTCTCTCAACAGTATATGACCATTTGTTATTCATTTAGAAGCAGCCCAGCTTTAAAAAGTTTATAAATGCCGTAAAGGGTAAGTCATATATCCACACTGAAACCCGATCCCATGAGTGACAGTGTTACTATGCTGCAGTGGATTGTCAGATGCAATTTTCAGCTTGTAACTTTATCAAAATTCACTACACTTATGTGGAAGAAACAGATTTCTCAGTAACATTTATAGATATATATTAAAATTGTGCAGTTCAGAATTTACTGCATTTTCCCCCACTTCTGTTCTGGCTCTTTAAAAAAAAAAAAAAAAAAAAAGTCAGCTACAGATATTCAATTCTGCAGGCATTATGTATTACTTTAAGAAAAAAATAATGACTATAATTGTCCTTTGAGTTACTTTTCCAAAAGTCAATAACTGAAAATTCCAAATTTACCATTTTCTGCCATACTGACTTCTGTTAGCTGGGTTTAATGCAATAGCATTTGCTTGTTTGCCATCCTCTGCATCTCCATCAATTTTCCAGTCTCCAATTGGAACCTCAGTTGTTCAAGAAGCCTACCAGATACTGTGCTTCCGTGGTCTTCTCACGATTTGCCAGTGAATTAGAAGAGGATAAATTTTTATGCTACAAGTTTTTTTCATGCACCCTTGAAGAGTTTACTGTTTCATGTTTTCTCATTCATTCTTCATCTTACCTTAAAAAAAATTGATAATATTTTCCATGTAATAAATGCTGCTCTGACAGTCAAGCATTACCAGCCAATTGATAACCTACAAACAGCATTGTGATCTCTTTAGATAATTAATCTTAGCTATTTTCCTGTCAGGAGCAACAGTGTTTTTGTTTTATGTTGAGCTAGAAAGATTGCCAGTTTTGAAAATTAAAAAGCATTCCCTTTATATTTATATTTATTCATCCCAGTAACAATTTATGATGCTGCATTTAGATACTGAGAGCTTGTCAACAAACATGATTATGTTTCGATATAAACAAGATTGGTGGCTTGACTTTGCAGCTTCATCTTGGTTGAGAATGTTTTGATATAGGTTCAGATTATACAAGCTGTGTATTTATGTGGCAGTTTTCTTCCTTTGTTAATAGTTTTCTCCTATAATTACTTGCAGGCAAACCAGTGTACATTTAGGATCATTGTGCATGGGAGACATCAAGCGGAGAAGGAAAGCTGCTCCCCTGCCAGGACCCACAGGTAACCAATTTTCCTGGGACAGAACACAAACCACAAGATGTTAAATCTCTAAATACAAAGCAGTAGGTCAGTGACATGGGGAAAAGCTTGATAAATTCAGTAACTTCCCATATAACTTCAGATATATTCTAGCCGTATTTATTAATAAAGATTAAGAAATAAGTAGGCTCCCTCCATTCTCCCACAATCATTGCCAATTTCCAGTCCTTTGTAGCGCAGCACTTCTGTAAAGACATTAAATCTTTTTTCATATACTGAGACAGCAAAGATTAGTGCTTATGTCTCTTCAAACATAACAAGGAAAGAGACCTGAGGCATCTTGTTTTCTGCATATGAATGCTCTAGAAACCCTGCACAATAAAGTTAGGATGTGAATTCTTGGGTAAACAATTGAAAATGTGGTGATAAAGCTGTGAAGCACAGCTTCAAAATTAGTGCTGTAGATTAAACAGGAAGCACTTGGAAACACATTTCTGAAAGATTTTTACAGATGTGAGGTCACAACCATTGGATGCATTTTGCTGATGTCACATCTGTGAAATGACTTTTTCAATACTTACAGGACTCTAATCAGTTTGTTGTATTAATTATATATGTGCATACTGGAAGGATTAGGTTGTATGTGTACCCATGTGAGCCTTTATATATATTACTAATATAGAAATCTGGATTTCATGTCCTAGTCATACATAAATTACTGCAGCAACATTTGCAGCACGTAGAATTTTCAAATATAATTCAAGTAGATGTCTTTAGAGAAGCCTAACTTGTATTCTGAATTCCCCCTCCTGAAACTTCTTTGTTTCAAACCTCAGTGGCAGAAACAGACCAGGAATAATATTAAAAATGTTATAAAAGCACCTTAGTGGCAGCAGTATGAAAAGAAAGAGAATCTATGGGTCAGCTTCTAAGACTCTGAACATATGTGAACCAAGAAAGAAAAATACTTAATGGCTGAAGAGAGAATAATGTAATTATTTCTACAAGGTGATTTTCACTTCACAACTTTCAAGTACTAGAGGATGTCATTTTGTACTGAGAGGTTATCAAGTATCATGAAATTAATTTTATTATTCACTTTACCTTGGACTTTCAGCATTCAGAATTTTATTTTACAAGCTGGCTCCTCTGCATAACTTTGCAAAGCCAATATTTTGATGCTAAGGCAAATATGTGGTCATTCAATATTATGTGTCTATGTGTGCATGAACTCACAGTTTTGGCAATTGTTTTTCCCCAAAGTTTGCCTTTATATAAAGAGCAACAGAGAATAACAGTGGATTAAGGTATCACACGAAGTACCTTTTAACTGATGTGCCTTCTTTTCTTTTCAAGTTCAAGGTAATTTTTTCAATTTTGTTGTGATCAGGAGGATTGAGAATTTTTTTTATAGTCTTAGGAAAGTTTTTCTACACTTCATCCCTGTGAGTTTTTGAGCTAATAGAACCTTTGGTAAACATTGAATAAGCTTGTATCTATGTATAGGTAATGTATATAATTCTAGAGATTATTGCCATTTTCTCAGAGGCTAGCCTTCCTACAGCTGAATTATTGTTTATCCATCACAGGCCTTGTTTTTTGTCAGTGTTCCATAGGATTTTATGAAAGAAGTGGGGTTTTCTTTTAGAATTAATATACATCTGGAAATTTGGATTAAAATAAGAGATTGCTTATTTGATTATTCCTTTTTGGTAGTTTTAGTTAGCTAAGATATGGGAATAGAAGGGTTTGATTTTATGTAGAAGAATTTGTGAACTTCTTTCTTGAAAGAATAAAAGGACAGAAGTTGTTAACATTAACAGAAGCTGGAAACGAAAAAAACATTCTCCTAACAATTATTCATATTTAATATCATTGCAAAACCTGAAAGGCTGTCTGTAAATGGCTCATGTACTGCAAATGTTTTCTTTACATGGACTGCAAAGTTTGATCTGAATCAATGTGTTGGTAAGTATTTTCTAAATTCTCATCTGCATTTGGAAAAAAATACGCTGGTAAATTAACTCTTGTAAAAATCTGCACAGTGCTGAAAATGGTCATTTATGCCTTTAGGTTCAGTAGTACTGATGAGAACGAGTGGTGATCCTAACGAGGTATCAAAACGCGTTCCCTGGGTTTGAATCTCACAAGGGTAGCACCTGCTACTTTCAGACACCTTACAAAGCCACAGACTTCTGTAGCAAACAGTGTGATTGGTCAAACATTTATTAATTGTGACAAGAACACCCAATTTATTTCAGTACTCCAGCTTATTTACTGCTCTTTCACCTTTGTATTTCGTATTGAAAAAGTAAAATGAATATTGATAGAGTTAGATATTGATTTCTAAATTTATAGCCTGTTCTCAGCCTGCAGTCAAAGTCACATACCAAAAGGTTTGTTTATATTAGTAACAAAGGATGTAGCTTTACTTGTACAGCATTGAGAAACTATTGAAGCACGAAAGTTTGAGCAGCACAGAGCATTTTATAGTTTCAAAAATGTCATTTGTAAAGGTGAAGAAAAGATGTGTTGAATAGCAGTGAAGAAAATGGGAGATAATATAAGCATGGATGGTTAGGAACTGACAATACTGATACAGAAGTGTTATATTCCATCTTTTTTTCTTGGATAAATTTTCTATTTTGTGGATGTTTCGTATATCCCGTATGTGTATTGTGGAACCAAAATAGTTAATTAATCAACTAAAAACTGGTACTAGTAAAAATTGATTACTTCCCACAATTGAAGTATGAGGTGTTGTAGATTTTAAATGCTCTTTTTGCATGACTTCTTCCATGAAACCAATATTATTCCAGTGATTCTGTTCACATGTGAGAGCAGGTCATTCTCAATGACCTTCTGCCCCCTGTGACTACCTGAGTGGTAGAGCTGTTTCATGTGACACCCTGACATATTTCACTGCAGCAATACAGTGCTCTCAAATTTGTATAAGGACCTTTTAGACAAACTAATCCATTGTCATGGAAATAGCCCTACCAATACTGGGTCCAGTTTAATGAAAATAATAACAAAAATAGCAACCACAACAACAGCAACTAAAATTTGCTAGAGAAAGAACATTCTTTGCAAGGTAGTGTTATTCTTGAAACACATGTAATGGGAATATTTGCAGTAATTTCTATCTTAGATTATCTAGTTTAAGTCTCATATCAAACCAATAGGTGCTATGAAATTTTAGATAGCATACACTGAATATGCATTTATCACAGTTCCTTTCTAATTGACTTTTCTGTACAGGATTTTTTGATTTTTACCATTTCCTGTTAAATCCCTGAGATATTTTAGATTTTTTTTTTTTTTAATAACAAACCTCTAAGTCTTTAATGTTGTGGAAAAGATCAAATTCTGTTTCACGTCTTGTATGTGTATGCCTTGTGAAAATTAATCTATTTCTATTTCTAAACAATCTTTTTACTTTGGTGTTGCATGGTGTGGTGTACAGTTTGGAGCAGTGTTAAAAACCTTAAAAAGTCAATTATATGAAGAGAAAGCTGTTTTGTATTTAACATGTAGAAAATGTTTATATAAAATAGATAAATTACTATGTGTGTAATGGGCACTTTAATACTTACCTTTTACAAAAACAAATTTCAGATGTCATATTCTTTATCTAGTTGGCATGTTGCATGCACATGCTACACTTCAGTCTGGTCCTGATTGAAATGACCAAGTTAAAAGTCTCATTTTAAAGAATGTGTTTTAATGAAAAATATGACAGTTTCTTAATTACAGCAGAAATACTGAGCACTGCTATAATGCCATCATGACTCACTTTAACAAGGTAATCAAAAGGGTACATGTTTTCATTCCTTTTTAAAAATTGCCAGTGGAACAGCTAAGCAAACTATTTTGCTGATGCTTAATATGTCAGTGATTAAAAATCAGACCTGAATATCTGCAGAACCAAAATGATGATTTGAAAAAGATTGTGATTACAGTGTGATAACAGAGGTGGCTGAGGCTAAGTTTGTGGTGAAGGTCAACTTAGTGCAATAGTTTCAGAGGAAAAGTAAACTTTTGGGTGCTTGGATCAATGGGCCGTAAATTTCCAAAACTTTGGACAAACTACTATAAACCTATTTTTTTTTAACTTGATTCACTGCTTTTCTGTCTACCAACTGTACAGCTCTGTAGGGAGAAATCCCTTGTCACGGGGCAATACAAAATTGGCATGTTGTGAATTCTTTCATTGCACCATTTCTTACCCTTTGTCTGCCAAAGTCCTTCCTGGCATACACTTCATGCCTGCTTGCGTGTCCAGCCCACAGACACTCATTTTTCTTTGGTTGGTATCTGCAGCAAGTTAAATTTTAGAGACTTCCTTCATGTTTCTTTTGTTTCTTCTACCAAATTGTCTTACTAAACTAGAAGTTAAAAGATTGCAGTGCCATCCAATATTGAAAGCTTCTGTCCCTTCACAGCAAAAGGCTTTCTGTGTTGAGCTGGAGATGGCTAATTCAGGCAAAGCATCTTACATATAAGCACCAGAGTTCAGAAAGTTCACTAACAAACTTCAGAAGACCTACAATTCAACCAGAACAAGCTTATCTTGGAAAGTTGCTGATGGGTTTCTTGTGATCTAGAGAGAAGACAATATTCTACAGGCTGTACACACAGCCACTATAAAGTCAAGAAGAAACATTCAGATTGATAAGGATGACAGTACCTGTCTTTTCTAAGTGCTGTTGTCTTCTGAAATGTGGAAGCTTCAAAAATAATTCCCTGAATTACTCTGGGAGTCTTTCCTAAGATAGCTGTTTCTGGTTATGGAAACCATTCAAATTGCTTCTCCTGGGAGCTGAACTGCATGATCCTTAGGGGTCACTTCCAACTTGAGATGTTCTGTGATTCTGTGGATTTTTTTGTTTCTTTTTCAAGAACCGTAAACCAGCTGACCAGAGAATATAACTAATGAGAGCACCCTTAGTATAGTGGAAATTTGGGGGGGGGAAAAAAGGCTAAACCAGGCATTATTTTCAAGTTTCAAAGGTATGTTTCATTAAACAGTTATACACTTGAGGACTATCTTTGAGTGAAACAAAGATGTCAGTAGGGAGGTTTATCCTCAAGGGCAGTTATATGCTCTGCAAGTTCTTCACATTCTCTGCCAGATATCATAATAAAACAGAGCCACCTCCTTTTTATGTGCAGTTTGTTAGAGCATCTCCTTCCTCAGGTGGGCAAATGTGGCTTTCCTAGAACTCAACCAATAAAAAAAGTACCTGATATTTTTGTCTGTCAGTTTTAGGTTGGTAATTACAAAGGAGTTTTGTTAAAATACCAATGGTTTGGCAGTTAAAATGTGTATTTTTTCCTCAGTCAAGATAACTTCTTATCCCAGCTCTCCACAACAACCTCTCAGTTGCTGGTGACTAGGTTTTCTTTCTTCTGAGAGAATAGGGAGCACCTCTGCAAACAGTCCCTGGTAGAGACTGTGAAGAAAAACACTTTTCTTAAAGGTTTTTTCAGCATATGATTCATTTTTTGAATAAAGAAGGAGGTCTGTGCCTAAACCTGATTGCTTTATGCAGAAGGTTTTGGTACTTCGGAGGAATAAAAATATCCGTTTACCATGTGAGAAAATAAAATTAATTGATCAGGTTTCTAGTGCAGGCAAGATTTCTCTCTTTCTGTAAAAACCTTGCAATTGGTGCAAAAGATAAGAGAAATAAAACCTATTGTACATATTCTGGATTTCACAAAGAAAAATTTTGCTCTGGATTTCCACTGGGTTTCATTGTAAGGCTGCAAGTTTTTCTGTGAAAACAAGGAAATGCTTACCAGATGGGATTCATTTTGATGAATTTTGTGAGGTTTAAACAGAACTTTGGAATGTCCCCCAGTGAGAATGCTTCTTCCAAAGTGCCATCCAGTGACAGTGTTTCTGTCATCAAAGACAAGGCATAAAACAAAGACCTTCTTTGGGCTGAAGTGAAAAGGCAGTTCTGGGTATTCAAGAGATTCCCCTTGCAGAGGAATAAATGGCAGTCTAAAAGTACCAACTCTTCCAACCAATTTTATAGCAGCAAAAACTGAATGGGGAAGAAGTTTCACTCCACACACAGTGCAATCCAATAAGGAATGAAAGGAGAAGAGCACCTGCAAATCCAATTCCAAGTGATCTGTGTTTCTGGATAACCAGTTGTACCTAAAATTCAGTGTCACAATCTTCATTGGTGTGTGAATTTATGTTTATATGTTCAGGAGAGCTGAAAAGAGATTTAAATCTAGAGTCTGTGCTTCCATAGAAGGTGTGTTTACCCAGGCAATATTTAATACCCCTTGAGATGGGGTAGTAGGAATGAAACTATGGCAGGGCAGACATCAACAAAACTCTGCTGTGTTTATATGGGATAAACAGGGGCTTCCAGCACCTGCTGAAGTCATAGCTATGTCCTCTCTGCTATTCTTAGCTCTCTGTTAGCTAGAATAAAATTCAATGTAAGCAGACTCACCTGAATATAATAATTCTAAGATTATTCTTTAGACAGTCTTAGATAGCTCAGTGAGAGGGATGTGTAAAAGTCTGGTGAAATAATGCAGTCTCTAATATTAGCTAAATAATTTTCATACCATTCTCAAAGCTGAGTTGTTTTAGTTTTGGTTTGGTGTTCTGTGTTTTTTTAGTAGGTACTCAGCCATATGTACTGAATTTTGAAAACCACTGTGGGTAGTGAGTTTTAAAATCACCATACAGCTGTTGGCTGTGCTTCTGAAGCTGTGTCTGTGCAATTACCCAAAACAATTTTAAGAACATAAACATCTAGGCACTCTGATTCCCATTTTGCTAGTTAGAGAAAGCTGGCATAAAAAGATAGACTACAGCAATGTATTATTCTGATTACTTTCCTTATGTATCAGGATCAGTCCCTACTGGTCTGAGCTCATTTGTCTGGTGAGGAGTCAGAAAAGAAAAAGAATAGATGAAATATTAAATGCTTTCAGAAAATGAGGGGGGAAGTACACCAGCTTTTAAAGAGAATCAGCATGTATCATTTCTGCTTCCATTGGCTGTTTATCCAACATCAATACAACACTTTAGGAGCCAAATTACTAAACAAGCTGCCAATTAGGCTTGCAGTCAGCTGGATAGATTAGTGGCTAAGAGAGGCAGATACAAGATTTTCATCTCTTGAGCCAATTACGCAAGTGAATTACCATCCACAATGCTCCTTGGAAGATTTGAGGTAGAAAGACTGACTCTGCTGTGATAGACATAAGTGGGATCCAGGGTAGGGGGTAAGGGTTAGCAGGCCATGTATTGCAAAAATTACCCAAGCAAAAAGAGATCCTTCCAGGAAAGGATTTAAAGGATTTAAGGCTGCTGGGAGCGATAGAAGAGGAAATAATAGTTGTGGTATGCTCTGTGAAGGCATTGCTGCTGTTCTGCTCACAAGTCTTAATCATACCAAAGCAAGATGAAAGGGCAAGACTGTATTTATGTACAGTGTCATTTTCTCAGAACTGTTTAAAACCCCGTTTTCTTAACATCAAGAAATAGTTTGGTGGCCAGAGATGAAATTACTTCACTATGCCTTCATTTGTTTCTTACAGCTTTGGGGGAGGTTGAGAGGGAAAAAAAGAAGCACAAGAAAAAACCCACACATTTTCTTAAATAAGGGTTATCTGAGAGCTTGATCCTAGCTGTATTCTGGTTTTATTCAGCCCAATATAAGCCAAACATGCTTGATGTTAGTCTTATCCAGAAACTGGACATACAAATAAATACTGTAACAATAGTGGTTTATGAGGTCACAGCTCCTTTATTATTCTATAATAAATTATAACTTCAGTGATGAGCTTTGAATTTGTAGAAGCATTTTGCAAATAAAATGGGTCTGTCGAATCAAAACTGTTCATAGGCTCATTTGTTTCCTGCTGACAATGTTGTACACTGGTGTAACATTGTTTCTTAAATATGAAACAAATTTAAAAGCTGAACTTTTGCAAGCTGCTGTATCCAAAAATGATTAAACAGATGTGGAGCCTGCAGCAGCATTAGACCTCTGATCTGATTTTAGCTTACAGATGGAATTAAATTAATTCATGGCAATCACTGTAAAATCAAGGGTATGGCACTGAATGCTAGTGTACTGTTTAACCAGGACATACCTGTCTCAACAGCTGTTTAGAAAAAATTACATGTCTTTATTTTTCACTGAAACCTGTCTTTAATGCCATCGTAAGTATCATACCAAAATTAAACAAATGTGATGAGTTTTTTGCTTTTCACTTCCCAGTTTTGTCACTTACTACTCACAGATTTCATATTCCATGTATGTAAGGTCATATGCATAAAAAATGTAGACCTTGAAGTGTGTCTATTCATATACACAAAAATTTTAGGACTGTCCTTTTTTTCTTTCAGCTGGCAGTATTGCAGAGAGAAGGAACATAAGCTGAGGGTATTTTGCAGTGCTGTCTTTTCAAACAAATTACTGTACCTTAATGTTTGTTCCTCCCTCATATAATGGCAGCCTCGTCTACATGCAGACACTCATCTGGTAGATCAGGAACCAGTTGTTAGGGTTTCTAAAAACATTTTTAGTCTTCCAAGAACAAAAGGTGTACTGCACTGGAGATTCCTACAAATTATTAGTGCAGAGACATCCTTGTAACTCTTGGAAACCTCATACAGCAATAAAATTAGAAAAGCAAATCCTTGCTTTTTTAAAAAAACTTCTTTTTTTTTTTCAATAATCTGATTCTGCATAGTTATTTTTTGTGGGACAGCACAATGGATTGGCTTTGCTCTTGCTCCTGGGTGGGTCAAGACTGAACACGTCCCAGAGGTAGCACAGCCCTTTTCAAGGCCATGTGCGTGGACCATTCTCTCTAACAGGCCCTACTGGCTAGTCCAAGAAGTGCCATAGGCATGAATTAAAAACTGAACTTGAAGATGAATATTGCAAGGACAATTACTGCTTTTAATTAGAAAATAAAAGCCCAAAGCATGGGAATGGGGGTCAGGGGAATAGCACACAGTGTAACATGATTTTTAAGAGCTCTCCCCCATCATGCAGTCTATCAGCAATGCAAATGTTGAGGGTTTTTTCCAACCTGCTGATTGCATGTGAAATTGAGAAAGAGGGCAATACCACTATCCATATTCTTTGGATTCAAGCAAAATATGTTGCATTACAGATAAATTTTTCAAGTGATGGGTGAAAAATTGCAGGAATGTTAAAGGCAGACAGACATAGATAGTATTCATATAAAAACTAACTATACTGCAATAGAATGGCCAGGGTATATTAAATATTTTCCACAATTCAAATAAAAGCAATCTGTATTCACCTCATTTATGAGAAGGAGTAATTAGTCAATTAGTAATAGAGGCAAGATGGATGGGGTTTTTGTTTTGCTTTATTCTTACTGCAGTACAAAGCCTCCAAACACATTATCTTTTGGACACTGTATGTTGTTTGATTTTTTGTCCAAAAATAGGTTGTGAAACCCAAGTTTATGGTGGCTTCTCTTTTCTTTCTTTTTCTTTTTTCTCCTTTTTTTTTTTTTTTTACTTGATAATATAGAAGAGTAAAACAGGGCTCTTAGGGAGAGCTTGTGTTTTAATAGGAGATAGAAAAGTACGTACAGTGGAGGGGAAAATAGTTACTGCATACACATTCTAGAAGTACTTGCATGGCATTAATAACAAATTATTCCAATTATGCTGTCATGGAAAAACAACACTGAACTGCTTCAAAAGGTATCAAAAATAGAAGCACCAGTTCACTAAATAACGTGTCTGGGTACAGAGTGTCCTTTCATATATCTTCTTTGTGAGGCTCCTCTGGCTGTCTCATGAATTGAAATTCATATAGAAAGATACATCTGTTACAGGAAGAAGTCTGTGGGTTTTTCCCCTGAATAGACTAAAATGAAAAGGCTGTTTATGTTGTCTCAGGCTATACCTTGCTTACTGTTCCAGCAGCATTGCTGCCTCTGCCTAGGCGGCATTATGAACGGTTTCATGTTTCCAGGTTTTAGGTGTCATAAAATACACTCTTGTGCTTGCTCTTTCCTGCTTGGCACGTCTTTTGGATCTCTCTTCCCCTTGAAGTTTTCCCCTTAATTGTTCCACAAACATTTACTGGAATGGTTCTTCATTTCTTACCATCACTTCTTACAAAAACTGGACCAAAACACACTTCCAGGGTTTTACCTGCAAAGCGTACCAGAACTTTTGTTGAACAGTACCCTTTCTTCTTTCCTTTTTTTTTTCTCTTGAGCTAGAAAGTATAACTGGAAAGGTTGCAAAGCCTGTGTTGTGTATGCCAGGCAGTGCCAGGGACTCGTTTGTATGAAAATTGCCTCTGCCTCTGGGGGTCTGAAAAGAAAGGAAGTCTTGGACCTTGAATTTTGTGCTGGTCAGTTCAAGAGAAATCCTCTTGGGACTGGAGGCTGCTGACTTAAAAGCCTCTATTTTAAGCCTAGCATTAAGCATAGCTTCAAACCAGTATTAAAGGATGCCTTCCCTCAATGCACTCCTTTTTTTCTTTGACTCAGGGACTGAGATACTAGAAAGCAGTCTGCCTTTTATGTAGCTAGTGTTTTACTGAGTATGAACAGCTCTATAGTGGATAATGTTGGAGTACTATAAATTCATCATCACAGTCATCATGAGGTTTTTAATGTGCACCTCTCATTTTGAATTTCTGTCTGTGTATGCAGTTTCCACTGTGGGACCTTGCTTTTTGTGTGTGTGTGATAAATAAGGCTTTTTAGAAGCTCATGTTCAACTTTTAAGTTAATATAATGATAAGGCAGCTGCTTGTCAATGTAAGTTCTTGGCTGAAGATATTATAGTCTCCAAAAACTCAAAATCACAGTCTTCTAATACAGTATTTTTCAAAAAGTAGCAGGCATAATAAATAGGTAGAAAATGAAACCGATAGTTTTGAAGGTATCTGTTGGCACATTGAGGGGTTTTTTATTTGTTATTGGGGCAGGGAGATATTGAATAATGCTGAAAACAAAATCCAGCTATCTATGTGCAACTGCTTGTGTTCAAAAACTTCAGTCCTTTTTAAAATTGTTTGTATGGTGGAAGTTGATAAATTTTAACACATATTATTGAAATAAATATCCCTTGCACAAGATGCTTATATTTAGAAGGCTTATCCGTGCATTATCTCCAAACTCTGGCTTGGGGAGTTGGGTTGATGAAGGGGAAAAAACTGCTTTGTTATTTTAACTTCACTATTTATTTTTATTTTTTTTAATGATGCATTAATGGGGGGGAAAAAAGCCCTTTCTTTTAAAAAAAAATCTGTTGTACAAAAAAAATATACTAACACTTGCAATATTGGCGCTCTTTTCTGTGGTATGTGTGCAGCTTTTCTCAAAGATTTCGATGCTAAGAAGAAGAGAATGTAAACAACATTTAGCAAAATTGAAAACACTGAAAGTAACCTTGTACATATCAAATCTCACAATGTTCAATAAATGAGAAACTAAGTAAAAGTACTGCTGAATTTCAGAGTGGTTGACCACCTGTCTGTACTGTTTCTATAACAGCTATAATTGTTTAATCAGAACTTATTTATGGGGTTTTCTTGAAGGAGATCATTGATAAAAATTACTAATAACAGAGTGGTACTCATGTTACTGTGATGTGTCTCAGTAACTTCATAGGACTAGAAATTCATGTGATCTTGACAGTGTACTGGTACACATCTGCAGGTGATTAATATTCTTTGAGGCTGATGTGAAATCCACTGTATTGGAATATAATATAGCAATATTTGCCATATGTAAAAACAGAATGAACCTTCAAAAGCATTAAAAATAAAAGCATAAGACTGTATTATTTAGAATCATATACAGTCAAGAGGTCAACATGCACAAAGACAGCCTGTTCTAGAAACCTGTTAGATGAATTAGGAGAATAAGAAGGTTTAAAGGTTTACGGGAGATTATCCTGCTCTTCTCCACATGGCAGGCAGTGCTGATTAATGCTGTGTATTTCTTTAATCTCAGGGTTTGTAGGTGAAAACACCCAACCAATCCCAGAAAACAACATTGGGAACAGAATGCTTCAGAGTATGGGCTGGACCCCAGGCACAGGCCTTGGACCAGACGGCAAAGGGATAGCAGAGCCCATACGAGCCATCCAGAGACCCAAAGGACTTGGACTTGGATTTAGCTGACAGAGACAAAAATAAAGCTCAAAATTAATTTAAAAAGAAAAAAAAAAAAAAAAGAAAAGAAAAAAATGGCAAATATATTATTTGTTGAGATCGGCAAATCCAGATTTTCTTCTCTCAAAGATGGCTGAAGCTTCACACCAAGATCCACCAGCTGCAAGGTACAGCCGCAGTGACAGAACCGGCATTCGAGTCTAACTTCATAATGGTGCTAAAACGTACAAAAACCTCTACTTTTTTATTTTCTGTGGTCTTAAGGTTTGTATTAAGCATAAAATTGCATAAAACTCAGTATATTCACTTTTTTTTTGTAAAAGCTTCTGACACAGGAGGTTTTAGTATATAAGTAAATTTTGTTTTGTAAGTGTAATTTCATCTCAAGAGCCTTGATAAGATTTGTTGAGGAAAATGGAATTTTTACAGCTATTGTGGCTTCGTCCTTTTCAGGCAAAGTTTCCAAACCTGGTATTTATAGTGTTTAACAATATTTGAGTATAAGCTGTCATTATGGCCATACTACATACATGTTTCCCACTGGAAGGTGATATGGTACGCAATTTTGTCTAAGAGCATGAAGAACAGCTTTGTTGTCATAGGAATGCCATTCCAACGCCATTTTCTGGCAATGTATTACTGTCTTCCACATTCAAGCTGAAAAGAAATGTTTTTATACTTGTTTTTACATTTATGAAATTATCTTTCCTCAGCAAATATTGTACAAAGTTAAAGTTTACTCTGACTTTGGCTTTCCCTTCATATTAATAATCCTCAGTGTTGCCACATTTAAGAACAGTTTGAGCTTTGAAACAGGAAATTGTATTTTAGGGATGACTATTTCAGTGTTTTTCTGGGGTTTGGCAGATTTTAAACAATGCAGTGTTCAACATGGTGTTAATGTTTGGCTTGTGACCGTGCTGTTGCCAATGAGCCACAACCTTTAAGGATCATGAACAGAAAAAGGGCAAGGAGAAGCAGGATTAGGATGGAGGAAAGGAAGGAAAAAGATACTTTGATGGCATCTCACAAATCTAAGCTAGCAATTTAAAATCAAGAGGGATCATTAAGTGTTTTAATCAGTATCCTAATGTATCTAATGTCAGCAGAAGCAATTTCATTAAGCACCAACCAATCAAGCTCCTAGGGTACTTATTAGTGTGCTGGATAAAACAAATTCCACTTTAAAATTAAATGATAGGGCTGAAGGAAAATGTTTTTCAGATGGACTGAGGAGAAAATCCTGCCCCTCTCACCACCCATGCCTGTAGTAGCTGGCAATATTTGCCCTCACTGCAGAAGGAACAGGATTTGATTCTCTAGTCTTTTTTCCTTCAGGAGGATGATCTCCCTTCCACAGCTCCCACGCTGCAGAGAAAAATACTTAGTTCCAGATGCTTGCAAAGATATTTCTTTAGGATAAAAAGAGCACAGCTTTGTTCATGCAACTGTGAAATACAGTGATTAATTTTAAGACGTGTTTTTATTACTTTCCTTTTTCTCGCAGCTTCACCCATTTTTCCAAGAAAATAGTAGCAGGAAGAGAAATACCAGCAGCATTATGGCATTAAATGTTCTTAAAAGAAATGTTCATACTTTCCAGTGTGATTACTGTCAGTTTGGGGACGTTGTTTCACTGTACCTAGTGTAGAGATTAAAGACTAGCACCTAATGTTGTTTTTATGTTAGTTGAATGTACATGTTCTCTGAGTTTCAGGAAGACTATTTATTGCTGTTTAAATACTTTATATGATTGTGTGGTTTGACTTTTTAAAATTATAGGAAATTTTAAACATAATTGGGATTTATACAGCAAAACATACACTTTTTATTGTAAAGTTTTGGGGCATAGTATGATGTGAGTTCAAATATCTCTTGCACAACTGAACTTGGTTAAATACATTCCATATCCTAAGAATTTCAAGGCCACATAATTGCAAAGGGACAAGAGCCTGGAATTCCATAGCTGGCAGAGGTACCCACTTGTGTGTTACTACAAATAATGAGTTTCTGTGGCTTGCACCTGTTTTGTCAGTGCCATGCACTCCTGAGAGCAAGTGAACTCTTGACAACCTTTTTGTTTTGTACACTAAAATCAGAAATCCCTTTAAATCATTTTCAACATGTGAATTGCATAAGTGAATCTTTTAAGATCTGTTTGTTGTAGCACTGTCTGAAGAACTGTGAAGGAATACTCAGTCTGTTAAAATTCCACTGTTTTGCTTTAGTTCCAACACCTGCATGTCTTGGACTGGAAGTATGGCACCTATAACACTTCTTTGAAGTATTTCTGTGCAATTTACCGTAGCAGTAGTTTCTCAAGAAATAAGTGTAGAGCTCCAAAAGTACTTTAAAGTGTTTCCTGTTTTTCAAAGGTAAGGGGGAAATAATGGATACATGTTGAGGGAAAACATCTTTAGCTCATTCAGCTCTTTTTTCATGCATTCCTACAGGTGCAGTGAAGCAGCCAGCCTAGTAGACAGTCATAATGGAAGAAATCAGATTGAAAATCTTACAGGTTTTTGCTTTAAATCAGCCTTTTAGTGAGAATCTACTAGACATTAAGTTTAATTAAACTGGTTTTGATATAGATACACTTTGTTTTTCCCAGGTATTATCAATAGATGCCACAGCTGACAGTATACTTCATTTGCTAGAAGCTGTAAAACAAAGTGATTTATTAAAATATATTAATGTAGTGTTTTGAGATATTTTCTGTGTAGTAAAAATTCTCATTCTGACTCACACTGTGATTTTGTTTTCATTTTTCCACATCTCACAGGATTGGTTTTAAAGATACACCAGTAGTGTGATTTTGCATAGTTAAGGCTAGTGTTAAGAAACGAAACCGAAATTAATTTACAGGGTTTTTTTTCTTTTTTTTCTAAGACATTGCAATGTTATTTGGCTTTGAAACAGGTCAAAATACTTGGATTTCCTGTTCGTTTTCTTCAGATATTTTTATGTCTAACCTGCAATCATACTATGATACCTGCTATAAAGCTGGCACACATTATTTTAAAATACATATACAAGTTTTTTCTTAAATAATAATTCTTCATGCCTGTGACACTGAAGTTTTTTGCCTACATAAATAAATATGGGATCATCTTGTATCTAAAAGTTGTCATCCATAACTTGCCAGATTCTTTCCATTTGAATATTTGAATCAGTAGCTCAGCTGTTACCATAATATTCTTCCTCTGAAGAATGTTTAGTGAAGAGACATTGCCTGTTATCAGCACTGCGTTTTGCTACATGTTCCATGGTGTCTCAAGTTCTGTGAATTGAACCATTAAATGTTAATAAAAGAAACCCATGAGCAGTATCTTATTTCTATATAAATATTTGTCGAAGTCAGAGAAGCATTATCAATAAGCTTGTTTTAACAAGTTTGTCCCTTCGTTTGTCTTTCTGCAATTAGGTCAATAATGGGTGTAGAACATCAGTAAATAGCTAAATTATATGTATAGAACGCTTTGCTTTAACAACACAAATGCAAGATGAAATAAAATAAATAGACTCAATTCCTCGTGGGCTTTGTATGTTCTTTTCTTTAAACTGCCCTTTTCAGTAGTGTTGTTATTGCACAGGTGAGTACAAAAATGTGCTGTTTCTGGAAATATAATTTAAGTGGCTAATGTAGTGTACCAAGCAAAGGCATACTATGTTAAGCTATTACACTGCCTTTTATGTACCTTTTTACTAGTACTTCTTTCCTAGCTTATTATCCTGCTGAAGAGGTTACACCACAATGTCAGGAAATGCCTCGTTTAAAATGTTTGTTATCATATTCTTCTAAGACTTCTAAGTACAAGTTCCCTTCACTCCTTAAGTATGTGTATACTTTGATAACCATGGCAGGTCCTTGTGCTTTCTCTTCAAACAATTCTCCAGAATTGTTCCTCCAAGGAAAACTCACACCACCTTTGTTTTATTTTCCCTCTCCCCATGCTCCCAGGGTGCTTTCAGTAAAGGCATATCAGAAGTGGGAATCCTTCCCCTCTTAGTCAAGAAACTTTCTAATTAGACTTCCATCCCTAGCAGAGTTTTCAGGGGCAGTGGGGTAGCTGCAAAAGGGGGTTACCACCTTGCAACTGAGCGCACTAAGTTGTTTGGGTTTCGTAATAGTTCTCTTCTGTCCTACAACAAAACAGATATTGGAGCTATTTTGACCATGTCACTTGTATTTGAATATTCAATCATTAAGTAAAAGGCTGAATATCACTGAGATTATGTAAGCTTGATCTCCCCCACCAATGAGAACTGTTTTTTAACAGCTATAAAAAGTGGTTTAAATAAATATAAGGTATTCCATCTATAGAAAGTTGGTATTTTGACCTGTTCGTAACATTGCTATGATGAGTGTAAGTATATTGGGAAGTTTGACTTCTGAAACTGTGAGTATAAGTCATTAGCCTCTGAGGGATGTATGTGTTACTGTAATACATTTGCACTGATTAAATACATGACCTTATTGAAATATCATTCAGAATATTTCATCATAGATATACTCATTTCAGTTGTGCCTTGTCCATAGCATTGTCTTGCCTCCTTAATACTTGTCTGTTTTTCTGAAAAACTGCAGCCCTGTGTGTTTTTAAGTGGGAATCCCCAGTGTTCCTTCTCTTGAAGCATTATCTCTTGTATGTGCCAGGTGGTGCCAATCAAGGTTTTCTGTAGTTTCTGCTACTCAACAGAAGTTGCTTTTCCAGCCCCTCCCTAAGCCAGATTCCTGAAGAGCCACCTGTTGCTTTCATTAGTTGTTGGAGATTTTGACACTGAGAACTTGAGATTTCTTTGTCCTTGGCCAAGCTGTTGTGTTGGTCCCTCTCCTTCTGGTGGCCCCAAGTCAGCAAGAGATTTGTAATTCTTTGTGCACCTATCTGCCATTGGCTTCAAAATGTGAAATACTACTTAAGTCTAAATATAAGCAGCATGGGAGAATTTGCAGACTGGGGCTGTGACTTTCTTCCTTGTGAAAGATACAGGTCCTAAATTTTCCATGGCGTCAGAGCTCCCTCAGATCCCAGCTGCCTGTTTCCATCCAACAGGATGTTTCTGGTCCACCTTCGGTACTGAGCTCTTCTAGAGCTGCTGGAATGTACAGGTTAGCTGGTGGTCATGTCAATCCTTGCAGTACCCAGGGCAGTACATCCCAGCAGTGTGGGGAGTCAGGCTGCCATGGCAGCCTGGAATATGTTGATTTTGCACAGTTCCAAATTCTGTAGGTGTGATAGGGTCAATTCAAAAGGATTTTTTGTCAATTCAAAAAGGATATAGCAGGAGAGTAAGAATTGCAGATATCAGAAGGGAACAAAAATCACTTTTGAAGCTGTGATACAATGAGAAGTTTGAAATTTCTTAAATTTGGGGGCAGATGAGTAAGGGGAGTCAGATACTCACAGAAAGAAAGCATAAATGTTCCAAGTAATACTTTCTTTAATTTACAAGTAGGGTGTCAGTGTTTGCCAAAACAGGCTCAATATTTTGACCCACCACTGAAGAATGCTGAAGTGGTTTTAATGCCTGAGGTAAGTTAAACTTGTCAGACATCTACTCTTGAATCCTACAAACTTTCTCTGAAAGTCAGTTTATTCTACACCTGTCCACACTCAAACTTTCTCCATCTTCTCAAGCTGCTTTATTGTTGATGTTGGACTTCAGATTGCTCCCTGCATATCCATTCCCATGAGTTTTGTTTTTTAATGAGGTGTGATTTTTTTTAATCCACTTCTTTTCAAGTTACCTATAATGTTGCTTCAACTTAGTATCCTACAAGGTAGATTTGAGTAGTTCAAGGAGATTCTTTGAAGAATCAGCACAAATGAGTTCCAATTTTTCCTCCCATAAAATCTTTATGCATTTTTTTGATGTCTTTGAAGACCACTGCTGCTGCTTATTGCTTTCTCTCTTGCACAAATTTGGTTGTTTTCTTACAGAATACTGTGGTATAGGGCACAATAATTTTTCTGATTGCATTTGCAGGTGTGCAGATTTTCAATTTCATGCTTTTGGTTTCAAGTCCCCAGAACTGAGTTTGAAATCCACATGTTGCTTTATTTGCTCTGAAAATTCCATGTTATCTCGATGTCCTGCCTATTGTGAAGAAAGTGGAGTGTTTATCTAAAATTTTCTAGATGCCAGACTCTCAGTAAATGTGGTGCTGGCCCTCACACTTCCCTTAGTATCAAATATGATCTGCAACACGAACCATGCATATGTAAATACAAGATGCAAAAAACTGTTGAATGAGAATGCCAGTGATACACAGTATGTTAATTTGGATTAAACTCAAATAGTTCCACTGTCTGGAAGAGCAGTTTACAGATTTCTATTTTGTATGCTGTGGTATGCCTTATTACTGAAATAAGAGATTTTAAGAGTGAACCAGTAATGATTTTAAGAGGTTTGCTAATGTGATGTAAATAATAAGTAATTACCTAGTTGCCTTTATGTTCACTGTAGTGTATAAGCTGATTTATTTTTCATCTTTTTTTGTCAGCGAGCATGTGAATTACAGTTCTTACTAACTGAATTTAGGTCGTTTCTATCCATTGCCCATGAAGATAGGTCAGCTACTACTAAACAGTAGCTCTTGCCCAGGAATTTTTTAGAAAAGAGATCTGGACAGAAATTATGCCACTGGCAAAAGTGTTGGAATAGAGAAGACCAACTTTCAACCTCTATGTTGTACCTACCTGCAGTTTTCCCAGTAAGCACTGGGTCTTCCTTAGTAAAGGTTCATAGAGAAATGGTGTAGGGAGTCTCAAGATTTGATACCTGTTCTACTGTTATTGCTAACATTAGAAGTATTCCTCTAATAAAAATTTCAACTTTTATTGTGTCAGATAATGTTTATTCAGCAAAACCTACTGTGTGTTTTCTAATAAACAGCTGCCAAGACACAGCATTATTACTTGGGTTAGTCAGAAACTAAACTACCCCCATCTTCAGTTCTGGGTTACCAGTCCTTCTCCATAGGCTCAGATACAGTCTCCCTTCTGGAAAATGAAAGAACCTGGAAGTCTTGACAGTTTGAGGCCCCTGAAACCTTCTGGCTTCAGGCCCTGCAGGGAAGGATCCCTCAAAATCTCTCCAAACTTGAATGCTCCCCACCATAGAGCAAAGAACTGGAAAACCTGAAATCACCTTGTGGCTTTTGTAGTTCTAGTATGTGTCAATCATTGGAGGCTGCCCTTACAGTAGTTTCCATGCTTCCAGCTCAGGAGGATGTGTTTTGGGAGGCAGGGATGGCCAGGCTTCCTGCAGGGGAGCTGCAGACTGGGAAGGTCTAGAGGCTGCAAGCACACAGCAAGGAGCACCAGCTCAATAAAGTGTGATTTGGAAAACACATTCTTGCTCCTCGGCTTCTTTTGGAATCGTTGGAGTGTCCTGTGAAGAACAGCATCCAAGGCAACTTTCACTTCAGATTTAAAGGAGGGTCAGCACGTTTTGGTTTCTGAGAGCGCTCTGAATTAGCAGTAATGTCCTGGTAAATGAATGGTAAGTACAGGTTTGGACTTCTCAGAAGGATCAAATGTGATCGTGGAGTTTGTAGCCACTGCTGTGGGATTTTGTTCCAGGCACAGGCTGCCATTTCACCAGAGAGGTCTATGCACTTCATCTGAGAGGTTTATGCACTTCAGTGCAGGATTGGTTATAGATGCAGATTTTTAGGCAGTAGTTTGAGAAGGAGATCACTACCAGACTTAATTGTACTGGACCATGACAAAAAGGTTACAATGTCATAGCCAGAGAAGTATTCTGTAATGATTTTTGTCACCTTCCAGGATAGTGAATCTTTGAATATTTTTGGCCAGAACCACAGTGCTTTGCTGTCCTTGCACCTGGTGGGTCAAAAAAGAAAACCTTAAACAACCCTTTTTTAAAAAAGGGTTTAACAATCACGCGTGCATGCATGCATGGAGGTGTAGATCTGCAAAGAACAATGTCAAACATAAAATAATGGAAACAGTAATTATCTACTGGGCCATTTGGTACATGGCCACCCCATGAACCTCACAGAAGTGTGACAAAATCTCTGGTTTTGCTGGGCCTGCCTTACTTAAAGGGGGTGTGTTGCTTCCACAGAAGTTGATAAATCTGCTATGTATTGTTTCATATTGTCTTTATGTAAACCTAAACAGGTTTTTTAGTTGTCTTCTTCCTAATCAGTGGTAAAGTGCATTTAATAGCTCACTTAAGGTGTCATCCATTACTATGAGTTACTGTTAGAACTAATTAATAGAGCTGAAATTATTTTGTAATGAGAAATTGAAGTATTGCAGTGTTGAAAAAAAATTACCATTCATAGCTAATTAACGTTTAACAATGCAAATAAGCTGATAATTATTTTTCAAACCATAGAAAAATTCTGTGACATTTTATATACTACCTTTGTGATCTTAATTGTTTCTGAAAAATACCTGTAGAAATAAATAGTCTGAAGAAATTTCCCTGGATAAAAGACACATTCTAAAGTGCACAATGAACGAAAGCTCTCCTTTTGTTCGTGTGGGGCTGCATTCAGCATCTATTTCTCCCTGGATACACTGATGAAGTGAAGGAAAAATTAAGGGTTCCAAAGTCAGATGGAAGAAGAAATTATATGGGGTCTTTGAGAAAACTTCCTGGCTGCTCCAAATCAGCCATTCTTCTCTTTGGCTGCTGTTGACTCCTTAAATGTGGCCCTTGTGGGCTGAGAACTTTTGGATCCTTCATGAGAGAAGATGGTGAGAAGTGAACACAAAATTCACAACTGTTTTTAGATCATGTAAGTGTTAAAGGAATGCAGAAACAAAACAGAGAACTCAGAGAAAACTGAGTCTTACCTTGTATGGCAGCATGTGGCATGTCACACAGAAATGGAGATGTTGGTTCTTCCCAAAATTTCATCACTTGGGATGCTACTTGGAGCAGGAATTTTCAAAGGAAACATTGGATTGTCACTGTTAATCTTGATAAATTAAATATACTCTTACTGTGCCCTGATTTTTATCCTAACTTCATAATTTTTTTTGTATTTTAGTATGTCAGTTTAATGCAACAAAACTTTATCACAAGTTTTCCTGAAAGTGTTCAGGGTTTGGTGGTGGTTTTTTTTGAGTCAGCTGGCAATAAATACTGTTTTATTTAGCAGATAATATATAATCAGCTGGCAAGTGAATCACAGAGGCTCCTGATTGTGTCCTACTAAACACACACATTACACACCTGGTGTTTTATTTAACAGTATCCCAATTTCTCTTCAAGCAAGATAGTATCACCAGCTACCAAGGGTGGTGGTCTACTCTTGCCAGTGTTTTACCTTTTTCTCCATACATTAGAGTAATCTGCTGCCTTCAAGCTGTCAAGTACCATAAATCATCCAGGCACCACTCACACTGCCACAGAAGAGTATTCCTTAACAGTTTTTAAATTTTCCACAGCAGAACACAGGGTGGTTATTGTCATCCTGCTCTCAGATGCTGCTTCTTTGTCCAGTGTGAACCTTTTCTCCAGGACTGTCTACCACTGTTTTTTTTTTTAATGTTGAACTGGTATCAACCCATCTTCCTTAGAAATGGATTTCAATTTTCCTGTTGGTTTAGACCTCTGATAAGGCCTTGTGGTCATACCCTGTATAATCTGGAAATTTCCTGTAATACCAGAAATATTGTTGAAAGCCACCACTTCTGTTTGTGTATTATCCTGCAAAGTTTTTGCCTGGAAAATGTCACCCAATTGTCTGGGGTTCCTGTGCCAGAGGAAAGGGAAAAAAAACAGTGAAGGTAATGTTTTATTTTATTATTTTGTTTAATTATTTTAAATAGAAACTATTGATTAATGAAAGACAAGTTCTGAGTCAAGACTTCCAAAAGTTTAGTGTTGACAGAATTGAGCCTGTGAACCAGGTTCACCCTCAGTTTGGCATGTGAGTCATGTAACCTCTTAAAACAGGGAAGATACTTTTAGGCCAGCAGCAGGTTACTGTGCCAAGGTTTTCCTGACATCAGAAATGTTTGGAACAGCACTTGAAGATGTTTTCATCATTCTGCATTTTGAGTTAATAATTAAAATACTAAACTCTAAGCCTGTCTTTGGTCAGTATTTTATACAAGTTCACATTAAATTTTTAATAGCTGGTGTGGTTGAAGGGTGTGACTTTAAGGATTCTGTTGCCAACTTTGATTGATGTTATTATGAGCTCCTTCCTGGGTAGTTTCCATATCCATTGAGTCATCCCAAGTCCTGCTTTTTGTTCCCTCCAGGACCAAGCACAGGCTTGTTGGCCACCTCTGATAATCATTTTCCCTGCTTGGCTCAGAACAGTTGTTAATGATAGTTTGAACACCTCTTGGTGTAAAATTTGTGGGTACTTCACAATTATTATTTTTTTTCATATTTCAATAGATATTTGAGAAATGTAGCATGAGAAGTAGTGTTTTCAGCAGTTTTATTCTCATCAGTCTCCTGGTGTGTTTATCACCTTGCAATAATGGTGTCTGAAACCTTCCCCCACGTGTTACAAAGCAGTGAAGCAATTTAGAGAGGAAAGCTTTCAGGGTAGTTCACAGCTGAAGTACCCAAATCTTTGCATCTTGCATCTCTATTGCATCCATAGGATAGCAAACGTCTTAAGGTGTGGATTTAACTGCCACAACTCTGAGTGCACACTGCAGAGCATGGATGCCTTCAAACACTTTCATTCCTGAAGACCTCGATAAAAAAGGTGGGGGAAGGCTGAGCAGCTTTCCTGTAGCAGCTCTCACGCCACTTGTGTTTCTCCATCACGCCCGTTAACAACTACACAAGAGAAACAAGCAGCAGATTTTTTTTCCACTCCGCGAGTAATTGTCTGCACAGCAGTGACAGATGTGCAATATAGCAGCTTCTTCAGGAAAAAATTAACAGTTTGTCCAGCATGTCAGCTCGCTCTTTTTAGTGCTTCGGAGGTCTTGGCCCCATTATGGATGATTTAGAAATTGAGGCAAGCTAAGACCAGCTGCCTGGGTTGAAAGCCTTAGTTAGTAGCCCTCATCTGCATTCCAGTATTCACTTACATCTAGAAATTGGTAGGGCCCCTCTGGCCACAAGATGAGTATGGGCTGACAATGCCTTGATTTGTTGAGAGAGAGAATAAATGGGTTTTTCAGAAGATGAGGAAATATCACCATTACTGGCCAATTTACAGCATTTTATCTGTTCTTCAAACATGTCACTTTTGTTATTGTTGCATGGTAATTACATAGTGAAACGGAAAGAAAACAAATTCTGGTTACATATTCAGATGGATTGCAAAATCATATAATCCTGATAAATGCCCATTTATGATACACACGGATGAAAGGTTCATTTTAATTTTGAATAGCTAGCACAGCCATAAATAGGATATAGGATTAGATCCCACAGAATCTGATTACCTAAAAGCAAATAGTATTTTTCTTCACTTTTTTCATAACCAGGAAATTCAGTGTGTGCAGGGTATTTAAATAAGCATGTTTTCCACTAAAATATATGAAGTATATAGTTCAACAATTTCTATATTTTAAATATAATAATTTAGGACTATTCAGCTAAGTCTTTTCTGAAGTACTTTTTCGTAAAAAGACATCAACCCACCAATACTGCTGAGAAAGATATCTCACAGCTGTACCCTGTTGCAAGCTGTACATTTATGTGAAATAGAAGAAGCTTTGCTTCTCAGGTATATAGTGCAACAAAAAAAAATATGGTCAGTATTGGGCATTTATAGGAATGGCAAATGTTAGACCTTCATAATTGCTTTAAACAAAGTTTCCAGGCAAATCACGACAAAACACCAGGCAGCTGCAATTTTGGCAGTAGCTTTTATACATGAAATGAAATAAAATATGGGAAGCTCCATTTTTCCCAATGGAAAGGCACAAGGAAAAGAGTGGTGTGAAAACACATACAAAGATTAAGAGAAATCTATGCAATTGATTCCTGTTCACTAAAGAAAAGAATCTACCTTGTAAAGCTATTTGCTTCATAGATCATTGGTGTTCCAATTATCTTCATGAGACGAGACTTTGTTTTCCCAGCTTTAGGGAGGGTTTACTACTGATTCAAGTGTAGGGATGGCAGGTAAGTTCTTATCTAATCCCCTGCCCATGAAAGACATCTCTGCCCCTGAAGGGAAGCCAACCTCAGGGCATCCTGGCAGGTGTGGCACAGGCTGTCCAAACCACCTGGAGTGACCTTCCCTGCAGGAATGACCACTACAGCTTGCATGTGCTTCCAAGAGAAGAAAGATCTGAAAGCTTCAGTTTGGACATGTCTGAAGTACAGTGGTGCCAGGCCAGTCTTCATGTTACAGGTTATGTTCTGCAGCAGAGAGTTAATGAAGATGGTTAACCAAGAAGAATATCATTGGGCCCCTACTAAATGTTTACATGTAGCAAAGTCTAGCCAGATTTGTTTTCAGCTCTTTTTATTCAAATACCTCAGAAGTGTAAATAGGTACCAGCAGTCTGAGGAAACAGACCTCAATTGGACCTGGTCTCAACTGATTAAATTTTATCTGCCTAAACATGTAATCATTTAAAGGTTTATAGTCTGGGATCAGTTGTTACAGTTCAGTTTATGACTGAAATAGGCCTGATGTTATCACAGGTAAATATTACTTAAATTACTGGTATTTTTGTCTTCCTCAGCCTCACACTGTATTTGTAATAATCTATCTTTTCTCTTCCTTTCTCTTGGCAAGTCCTTAATCTATATATAGCTATTGACAAGGCAGGTACCAATGGAAGATTTCAAAAGGCAACTTTACTGTGGGTCAGACTTTCTAATAGTGGGAGTCAGAATATATGAAAAGCCTGAATAGTTGGTCATCACCTCTAAAAAGACCATAGTTTTTCCATAAGCAAAAAATATGAAGAAATCCTTCTTTATTATTTTTATAATCTTGAATTTTGTAGTGTGCCTGAACCTTCCATAATATGCAGCCATCTGGAACAATTGCTTCCAAATACAGCCTTACATTTGATTGTAGTGTCTGGAATATCAGCCTGTAGGAATATTCTGCTAAAAGCATCTTCCCTTATTGTCTGATGTGAAACAAATATAGGATGTTGCAGTTTATTCAAAAGCCCTGGGTTTTTTATATCTTAGACATATTCATAATAGGTGGGATTGTGTAGGTGGGATTACCCCAAGAAGGCAAGGAGAAGGCCACACTAAATTCCAATAAAGCACTGTAAGGATGTGGATGCAATTCATATATAATTAAGATGAAGTGCAGTTATCTCAAGGGTACTTTAAACCACTTGATTTAAAAAAAAAACAAACCACAACTCTTTCACTGGGAACTGGTATAAGGTCACTAAAATGAGGTTCAACAGCAGGAGTTTAAACTTTAGCATCTTCATGTTAGCAACAGAATAGCAGTAGTCAGCTTTCCAACCTCTGCCAGGTCCTGCAGAGAGAGGTCTGGAGCAGGCAGAAGAAAATACAAGGCTGGTACAGTCCCCAAAGCTGAGCAGCATTGATTCTGCCTCTGCTCCTCAACCTCTGCAGCAGGACAGGGATGCTGCTAAGTCCTCCAACCCTTCTCCTGCAGCAGCATTCTTGGAGCAGGTTGGGAATATGTCCATATGTACAGGTAAAAGGCACTTGTCTACAGAGTCATTTCTGTCTATGTAATGCCCAAGGAGTAGCCAAGCTCACAGCATATAATGATTTGCATTCCTGTTCTCAAAGCCACACAAAATCATTTTTGCATGGGTATCATTGTATTTAAGGCACTGTTCTTGAGATTTAGTTAGAGATGACACCAGGCTTTCCCTGGCACCTTAGCAAAGGCATTCAGTCTCTCTTTGATACTATTCTTCCAGATAACACCCAGATTATTCCTCTGTGTTTTTTGTCTGTATATCTATTTGTGTCTCATTTTCTGTGACAGCTTCAAGGTGCGGCTTCAACCCTGCCCAAATACAAGAGCAGTCCATGGGTTTAGGTCAACCCTGCTTTCCATTCTCCCCTTAATATTTTCCTTTGTATCTGTCAGCATGAAGATGTTCAGGAGTAGATGTATCTTTGCAAAAGCCAAGAACATTGTGGTCTAAAGGAACTGGCTACATACACTGTTCATCACAGATGCTTCAGCCAGGTAAGGGGTTAATGGTTAGTCCTGAAGTCACAGCTTGTTTTGTTTGGAACCCACATGTTCAACCTGCCCATTACTCTTCATTTCCTCTGAAATTGTACTCTCACAGTTAGTCAATAGGGCAGTTTTTAAGGCAAAGCCATTTTCATAAATTAAGTGGTTAATCCAGTGTAATATATAAAAAATATAAAAATACATAATATATCATATATAAATATTAAATAATAATATATAAAAATACATATAAAATACAAATCAGACCAGAGAAATAGAAGTGCTGTTAAAATAGAGTAGATCACTGTGCAGCATGGTTCCCAAGTCCTACGTGCCTTGTACCAGCACCTAGACCCTTGAAAAGTACTGTCATCAGCTTGAACAAAGACAGCTATTTTCTCCCAAGGCATGGACTTTACATCCATAGCTGGGATTAGTTTGGTTGCCCTGCGTGCTACTCTTGTTCCTTATGTGAAATGTTTTGGTTAACAGTGTGACCTGCTACTGAGTATGAGACCTAATACCCTTCAGCCAAAGAAGGAAAGATAAAATAAACCTTCAGAGGTCCCAGAACCTGCCAGGTGATCTCACTGGCATGCCTTAGAGACAAAATAACAAACAACACTCCTGGGATCTGTGTGCACTCGTGGAGCTGCTGCAGTTGCAGATTTTTATCTCTGCTGCTGTGCAGCTGGGGGGATGTCCTCACCGGAAGCCCCAGCTCAGTGGCACTCCTGTGGCAGAGCAAAAAGAGGGTGCTGGCAGAGGGGGGCTCCTGTCAGCCTCACTGTGAGCACTCACTGATGGAGACAGCTCAGCAGCATCAGGTACTATTTAAAGAATAAATGCTGCAGGCTTGGATTTAAAGGACCTGGTGGCTGGAAGAACCCCGTTCTCTTTCCGTAACAGCAGTCATCAGTGCTGGTGACATATCACAAAACTGAGTATAAGCAACAGCTATTTTTCAGTGTCCTCTGCCATTCCTTCCTGTAAATAGCAGGGCCCTGTATGTTAATGTTTCTGTTGTTTTAATATTCTTGTTTTCCTCATTCATATTCGAAGGTATTATTGTTAGTGCCAACTCACTTGATTTATTATTTAGAGCAAGCATTTGTTCAGAAAGTCAGTGCTGGATATTAAATGTTGATTGCTTGCAATGAATTTCTTCTTAACATCTGCAAAGACAATTTTTTCCTTTTCTTCTTCCACTTAACTCTAAATGAGAGATCTTAAGCATAGTTAAATAGGATTCATAATATCATGCTGACTGAAAATCATCTTGAAGTGGAAAGTATGAAGGCAAAAAGTCCTCTTCCCTCTGAATTTTAAAATGAGAAGTAAGGGCAGGGTGTTTGCTCTGGTTATACACTGCTATTCCTGGTAATGGATGTAGTGAAGAGAGAGGAAACTCCAGGGTCAAAGCCACGGGTGTACTGGAGATGCAGGTCAGAACCACTGGCACCCTGTCCTTTTCCCCAGCTCTCAGGCAGTTGTATGTAATGCTTTAGTGTGTGATTAGCAATGGGGAAAGCAATCCATGAAATAATGCAAGTATTTTTTTATCCTCTTAACTTACAGGCTACCTAAAAATACAGCTAAAGCCCAGTGGATTCAGGAAACATTTTCCACTGATTTGTGTAAATGCTGTATCATGTTAACATTCAGTCAAAAAAATTTTGTCATTATGATTTTTTGGCCCAGAGAGTAACATCTCAGTAACTTTTTATTAGCATTAGCATCATGGTAAAGAAGTAAGATAATGCCACTATATTAATTATCATATTAATTACCATTTTTACAAAGCTTCTTTAAAAATTCTTTTGCAAGCTGACCTGCTGAAGGCACTTAATTTCATTATCCTTGAGAAACAAACATGAAAGTAGCTGTAAATAAAGGTGCAGTTTAGATGTTCACTGCTACTAGACAGGTTAAAAAGCTGGACAAAATGAAAAAAAATATAATTAAATTACAGATTTAATTAAAGATTACCATAGAGGAGGCTGGTAAAACAAACAAGTATGGTATTTTATAAATGACCTAACATGAAATGTATGAAGAGACTGAATATTTTAGCAACACTTTTGGTATTTTGGGGGGGTTTTTTAATACAACTATTTTTCCACAAATGGGAAAATACTAGTGGATAGCAACTGGGCACACTGATGTTGTATTTTTCCATAGGGGAAAATCTAAAAAGCAGCTTTGGTTGAAAATAGTTGGTTCCTTTAAAACATACAGCCACGATGAAACACTGAAGCAGAAAATAGTTTCTGGCATAGGATGCAGGATTGTATTTCTGAATATATTATTATGAAGCTAATTGTCACAGAATTATGTTTGAATTTTATGACACATCCTAACAACAGTGACATGAGATGCAGCGCAGGCATTTCTTACATAAATATTTTGCCCCCTTTCCCTTTAGACTGTGACAAACAGTAAAAATAAATCCAGCTACCACACACTAGGAAGCCTCAAACAGATTGTGCTCGCACTTTAAATCTTGTAGTTTGAATACCTTGCCCTTCTGCTAAATCTTACACATCTGCTAGAGAGGGGGAAACATCATCATACAAATTGATTTGATACTTGCTAATTATAAAGGAATCAAGAAGGGAACAATAATAGAATATTAGTTTAATTTTTTCTCATTTTATTCATAAGATGTAGTTATTTTATTAAGTACCAGCATGCTTGATAGTGCGATGTGACCTAAAGTTTCTTTCAGCATTCATTAGACATGGTTTTCTTTCCAAGAGAAGAATTCAGACTTAAACCTGCCACCTATGTCTTTTTTTTCTGAACCATTATGTATTCCAAGTAGGCCACACAGGTTGCGAAATACTATTCTGCAAACAAATTATTCTGTTGCACTGGGTTTTTTTTACATGTCTCTTCATACTCCAGTTTGCCTTATTTTTTAAAGGCTATATTATGGGTTTTGAAGAAGATACATTGATAACTAATGTATTTTAGAAGTCTCAGTGATTACTTTGGAATGGGTAATTTTCAAGACTATATGTAAATGTGTATGTGAATATAATTCTTTTTGTCCTGATTTCTAGAGAAATTTTTAAATGGTGAAGGGCTGTCGTTGGGACAGATGGTAACAGGCCTATGTTTAAATCTCAGTGACTTCAGCTTAAATATGTGCCCATTAACATTGTTCTCAGCAGGAGTACTTACCTGACCTAGGATGGTGTGGAAAAGATGCTTTAGAAGATAGAGGCACATAACCGGGCACGTTTATGCACCTGCGCCCTTGGGACTTGGATTTGAATCCTTGGCCCGAGGAACACGCCATGGTGGGACGGTGCAGCTGGCTGCCCCTGAAAGCACCAGTGCAAATTCTGCCCAAGGCAGGGCAGTGCTGGGAAGGGCTGGGCAAGGCTGCCAGCCTGGAATGGGAGCAAACCCTGAGGTTTGGTAAGGCTCCTGGGCACTGAGCTGGGGCAAGGGTGCACAGTGACGCTGCCGGGGAGCCTCTCTCACATGGGGGACACCAACCTGATTATTGATCCAATGGGCTATAATGGCTCTTTCTGAGCCAGCAGACATCTGATGTATAGATGGAATTGGAGACCCTTAAATAAACTCTGTGAATCACCTGACAGACTAAAACTGTTTCCAAAGCTATGCTGCAGCTGGTGGTGTAAATTCATGATTTTCAGATAGCTGAGCATCACCTCAGAGACTGCTGTGCACACCACACCTTAGAGCTGAAACATTAGTGTTAGTGCAAGGATTTGTGATTCCTTAGCTCATGTCACTATCATCACACTTTTGAAACCTCTTTTTTTATGGTCAACCAACAGCTACCAAATTAAAGAACTGAAGCCAGCTGGAGACTTTTTGTCACAGGAAAAAAAGAAAGGCTTCAGAAACCAGTAAGCCCTTTACTCGTGTTCTGTAATTTAAAATTGCTGTGTACACAAGCTGCTTCTTTCTTTTTTTCTCATTTTTTTCTTTTCTTTTTTCTTTTTTTTTCTTGTTTTTTGGTCTGTTTTTTTCCCCCCTGTAGTGCTTCTGGACTGCATCTTTGCATATGAAATTTCAGCCTAGAGCTAATTGTTACAGTTGATGAATTATAAACTGCTTTAAAATAGGTTATAAAGAAATTCTGGCACGTTCTTGAGTACAGTAGTATGATCTTGCTTTCCTGGTACCAAAATAAGGCGAATTTTCTTCCTTAAATAAGTTCTGTTAAGTCATCCACAGTTTTCAAATCCTCATTCATTTCTTTCATGATTCCCCTGTGGAGTTATCCTTGTGGTTTTGAAAAGGATAGTCTCAAGTCTGAGCCTGTACTTCCAAGTCCTGCTCTCTGTTGCCTTAGGAGTATACAAAGGTTTAGATTGCATCTTTTCAATGCATTATGGCACTGCAGCCTAAAGCCAATGCTTGTTTTTTAACTGGCAACCTGCCTGTACGAATGGAGGAAGCAGATTGCCTCTTTGCTGAGCACTTAGACAAGGTACTGATTTAACAACAGTGGACAAGCAGCTGGGAGCTGGGCTGTCAGCCTGTCACACACTGACAAATCTGTTGTTCATATTCAGGCAGGATGTTCCAGTTAGATTGCCATCAGTATCATCCATCTACCACAGGCGTGCGAGGCGCACCGGCGTCTCCTGCATACCCACAGACCAAATGCTGGTGATTCAGCTTTCTGGGGGAACCTCAGGAAAACAGCTAATTACCCCCCTTTTTTTTTTTCCCCCCTTTTTTTACCTCACAGTGGTCTCCTGCAATAAGACCAGGAAGGCAGCAGATTCGATTTTAGACTCTCTCATTGTTCCCTCATTTGGTATGCTGGAATTATGTGTGCAAATTGTTGGTTGCTCCAATTTCATGTCTCAGGCATGAAAGGAAACCCCTGAATGGAGCCTTCCCACTTTTGATAAAGCCATGAAAGCTTTTTCAAAAGCCAATTCAATAAAATGCAGCCTAACTAAACCAGAAATAATAAAACCAAAAATGGTGATTAATAAAGATACACTAAAATTACATTGTTCTGGCTTCCAGACTAATATTTAACATATTTTCATACAGCTGCTAGATTTGTAACCCTAAAATAATACAAACTCCAGAACTGTTTCATTCTCACAGTTGGGCTTAGTCTGTGGGTGAACTCTGGACTCAAACCTGTCTGTTTTCTGTCTCTAAATTCACGTTAATCAGTTGAAGTTAATCTCTATTGGCTTTGTGTGTAAGAGTGGGTGTGGGGAGGGGGTGTTTATTCAAAGCTGTATAACATGTGCTGTAATAATTTTATCACAGACCTATACTTGCCTTTTTCTTTTTTAATTTGGAAAAGCTGCTTTTAAATATTCTGATTATATATTCAACAGATTATAGTTTTATATTATCTGTCCTTATGTCAGAGTTACCCAATTTGTGGCCCTGTGTGCCCTTCTGTTCCAGCTCCAGATCTGTAATCCCAGAGCCCACAAAAAGAACTTCTGAATTTAGCTAGGGGGGGGAAACTGCTACATCTGTATAATTTCATCTGAATTCGTCATCTGATTTTGCTGCTGCCTGTTCATCACCTCTGAGTGATAGAAATAACCCACAGCTTTCTCAAGGAGGTGACAGAGGAAGGACTCCAGTTAACTTGCTACTTATTCTCACAGTGGTATAGACAATTTTACATTTTTAGACCAGCACTGGTGTAATTTTAAACAGTAATGGCTCTGAAAAGTGGTTAATACTAATTCTTAGTATTAATCTATGTCTCTTAGCGTGTTACCTCAGTGCTGTAAAAATCAGAATGTGATGTACATTTATGTAGTGTGTAATTTAATGAGCTAAGGTCTCCAAGTGCTCTTCCCAACCTCTTCAATGTAATACCTTTTCTGGTCAAGAAAGCCATTTACCTTCACTGCATTTCTCCCAGTACAGCTGAGATCTTCTGGAAAACACCAAGTTTGTGAAGATTAGTAAAGTGATCTGACTAAAAGGAAAGAATCTTGCCATTTTTTGCTGCTTTTGTTTTGTTTTTTAAGTATTTCTGTCAACAAGAAAACTTGCACATAGAAAATCGTGTAGTACAGATGGCAGTAAATTTTCACACAGTGCTCAGAAAAATATAAAAAGTAGTAAAAATGTGCATAAAGAGGGCAGGTGACAATAATCTATATTTTTTATTTGGTATGCTGTTGATTCATTATTTTTATAATTAGTTAATTTTATGTAATTTTTCTTCCCTCCTTAAAAAGAATCTCAATTATTATTCCATATATATATATATTTTATATATATTATATATATATATATACAAGATGTGTTCCCAAATATGAACATTGGAAAGATTTTCCAGGTGAAGATGCTTTCCATTCATTACATTTGGTCTTGCTTTCAGTCATATTGAGATGAATAAACTACATAGCAGATTTTCCAAATGGTGAGCTACAGCATTTTTTAATTTGTTGAAGTCTACTGCTTGTTCTTCTGAAGCAGCCCTACAAATTCATCAGGCAGTAAACAGGCAGAGAGAGCAAAAGTATTTTAGATTCATTTAAAAAAAATTTAAAAATCTGAGGGAATTAAGCTGCTCTTGTGGTAGAACATGAATAAAAAACACTCTTTAAAGTCTTTTGTACATGGCCACAGGTTAAGACAAAGCTCCTGCTTTTCATACACAAAGGTAACAATATCAGTTCCTTATGTTTGTAAAATCTCTGGCTGTTCTTCGCTCAGAAACCTCTGTGATTTTTGATTGACAGAAAGATTACCTAATAAACCTTCACCACAAACTAATTAATCTCTGTGAATACAACACTGAATTGGCAAGTATAAAAAAGCAAATGAGATGGGTGTTAAAGACCGATTTCAAATGACCTTAGTTAAAAACCAAGTACAGAGTGTTGAAAGCATCAATAATCCTGCACTGCTGGTAAACTTCCCTCTTTACCAGAGCTGCCTGCTTACATGTCAGGCTGAGATACTGAGTTGCACCATTCACAACTGCACAAACCCAAACACGTTTTGCTCGTTGGGACCACAGTAAAAATGGGCATCACCTCTGCTGAAAGGACATGGGCAGGGTGGGGATCTGGTTTCCAGCTCTTCTGCACTCCACTTGCAATTATTGTTTGCAAATATTTTTCTTGAAGAAAATATATTATTGTAGTAGTTATCCTGATGTAGAAATGTCACTGCATCCTTGAGCCAAGCTTTAATTTTACTGGACAAGGGTGGCACATGGGCATTTCAGCAAGTGGGGATCCTCTGGTCACAGTGGCTCCTGCAAGCTGTGAGAATGCATCTTCCCTGTGCACAAGTTTAACAAAGATAGAGTCACCACAAAGTGATATTGCTGACAAGTTTATCTAAGTCTGAGGCTTAGGTCAATATAAGATCTTAGTTCTCTGCTTTCTTTTTTCTTTTCTGATGATTGAATACCACCACAGTCTTATTTATGGCTCAGGTACAGGGTATACTAGCATCACCACAGGAAATACACTTGTCAATTTTTTAAGCCTTGAAATTAAAGACGGGAGAAAGCTCTGATGGGTTTTTTTCTTACTCAGATTGTTCCCTCTGTTCAGGGAGGCTAATATCAGGGATTTTGTTCTGGCAGTCCCTGCCAAGGTTGAGATACACAACCCCCCAGGAATACATTGCCTTTGATAGAACAGCTACCTCTGCTGCTAGTTCACTTCCCTGTGGAGAGATGCCTTGGCTAATGGGGGCAGAGGGGACAGCAGCACCAGCAATAGGTGTAGATAGAAGCTGGGCTGCAGGAAGGGATTGTAAAGCCCCTCAGACACTTAAAAGTGTGAAGGAACCAAAAAAAGAAAAAAAAAATTGGAAATAAATTAAGAAAACCAAAATAGTGGAACGGGTGCTGTGGGGTTTTTGGCAGATGAGGGAAGCAGGAGTCATGTTTCTGTCATGTTTTTACCTATAATTGCAGCCTGTTGACCTCTGTTTCTGTATCCCTTCAGCTGGGTTCTGCTGCATACCCCATCTTAACATCAGTGTTGTATCGCATTAGGGTGCTGGTTTACCCATTCATCTTAAGAGAGGGTGAAATAGGCTTTCTTTCCTGCAGTTTTCCAACCAGTAGCGGCATAGCATCTCAGTGGCTTGCTAACTTTTTGATTGTTATCCTCTTCTTCTTCTTCTTCTTCTTCAATTCTTATGTAAACTAATGGAGAATGTTTCTGTGTGCCATCTGTCTGTGAGCACACCAGTGCAGTGACTAACTGCAATCCAGCTGGTACCTCTGCATTTCCCATTCATCCACTTTACTGGAACTCTAATTAAAATAATAATTTCAGATAGGTGGACTTGGGTTTTGGTGGTCTTTTTCTTGCTAAGGCTTTGGTTCATGGTTTACCAGGCTTGTAAATTTTTTATTTCATAAGTTAAGCTAAAATCCTAAGTAGGTTGGTGTTAAGGGAATAGATATTCAAAGAGTCATAGAATGGTTTGAATTGGAGGGAACCTTAAAGACCACCTAGTTCCATCCCCCCTGGTATGGGCAGGGACACTTTCCACTAGACCAGGTTGCTCAGAGCTCCATCCAGCCTGGCCTGGAACACTTCCAGGGATGGGACATCCACATTGGGCAATCTGTTCCAGCCCACAGTAAAGAATTTCTTCCTCAAATCTCATCTAAACCATTCTTCACTTCAAAGCAATTCCCCCTTGCCCTATCACTACATGCCTTTCCAAAAAGTCTCTCTCCACTTTTCTTGTAGCCCTCTTTAGGTACTGGAAGATGCTATAAAGTCTCCCGTGGGCTCCTTCATCTCATGGTGCCCTAATGCACACAAATCCCTCTGGTCTCCAACCTCCCAGCATGCTGAAGCTCAGCCCTGTACCTGCTCTGTCTCAGGAGCTAAAGAATGAAGCCGATTTCCAACACTGTAAATATCCAATTCAGTTTTGGTATGCTTCAAACCAGCTCAGAAGGAATGGTGTGCAATGGATTGCAAGGTTGAAGCCAGGGAGAAATTTTAAGCTGGGTCCAAACAAGCATCAACCAGAGCTGGACTGGCAGTTTTCCTAACAGCATTTTCATCTTTTGTCCCCTCACAGTTGTCCACGTTGTTTTTATGGGAGCACAGGGGAAATTTGTGCCCCCACTTGCCCTGGCAGTGGCGGCTGCCTCCCAGGAGCGGGGTGGTGTGTTCCTCACCCAGGATGGGTGGGAAATGCCTGCTCAGCTCCCGACCTGCCTGCCGAGCTCCAAACACACACACGGCCTTTCCCAACAAGCAGCAGTCACCGCTGCTTCCAGGGATTTTAATGAATTGGCCGCTTTTCTCCAATCCACTTATTTGCCTCCTGCAGCCCCCCGCCTCCCTCTGCCGGGTCTCCTCCCTCCCCGCTCCCATCCTGGCTGCTCCCAGGCAGAGGGAGAGAGGAATTATTTATTGTGTGCCTGTTGAAAATGAAAGGCTTTTACATTTTAATGAGCACTAAATAGGAGCGAGGAAATATTGTTCATTAGCTGTAATCTGTGGAATTGCTTGAGTGAACTTCCTTTGGAGGCCGCTTTAAACGGTTCACTCAAGTAAAGCAGTTTGTATGGTAATTAAGGGAGCATTTTTCTGTCAACATCTGTGCTGCTATTTATAACACCGAAGGTATCTTATTACTCCACCAGAGAAACATTAAAAGAGGTGGGCAGAGGGGAGGTTGTATTTTATATATATATAAGTGTGTGTATATATAATATTACTGTTTTCTCTCTTCAAAACCCCTCCCTTTTCCTTGTTTCCCTTTTTGCTTTCTTATTTTGTTCTCACTCTTTCCACCACCCCCTAATTTGCCAAGGGAAAAAAAAATCCTGTCCACTATTTCCTGATAGTAAGAATTATCATTCTGACATCTTTTCATTAATCACACTCTCTGCTCAGCAGCCAGGCAGGACATTCAGCTGCTTAGCAAAAACAAGAGGCCTGTGTCTTGGAAAACCATTCCTTATCCCGTTTCTCTCCAGAGGGAAATAGATGCCTTTTGGCCGGGCTGTGGCACTGTCCCCAGAGGGGTAACACAGACTCACCTCTGTCCTCCTGGCATCCCTCAGTAGTACATCCCTGGTGCACTAAAGCCAGCCCAGGCTCCTGGAGCTCTTCAGTGAGGGTTATGAGAGGACAGGGAGGGATGGGGTAAATAATCTTTAGCATACCCAACCTTGTTCTGCTGTTTAAAGTTTGAAGTTGGTATTTTGACTTTGTTGCTCTGAGGAAATGGATTTAGGTTTAATGACAGAACCCTGGGTTTGCATGCAAAAATAGAAGGATTCTTATTTGTTTGCTTTCATTTGTTTAACACCCATAATTTTAACCCTGACCAGCTACACTGTGCTAGGGCAAAAAGAAGCCATCACCAGATGTAGTTTTACCCTTACTTTTTCCCTCTTTGATTTCTGCTGTACTAATAATAATGATGTTTGCACCCTGCAGTCCATCACCTAGGGATATGGGAAATTACGTCCTTTAAGAGCTGTAATTGCTGAAGAAGAAGAGAATCACCTTACCCAACATTGCCCAGCAGCTTCTCCCAGCCCTCATGGCTCTGGGTGATTTCCAAAGACCTGCAAGCCATCCTCCATCATGGATATGTACAGTTCCCACTTTTCCAAATCTTTCCCATATCATGTCTTCTTCCCTCCCTTTCTCATCTTACGAATGTTTCATTTATGATTTATGCTTCTGCTGGTTTACTTCTCCCTTTAAACATATGATTTTTCACCCTCACTTTAGTCCACCTTTAGACTGAACTAAATCCAAAGCTGGGGTGCTTTGGATGGGCTTTTCACTGGCATTGAAAATATGCTGTGAAGATTTTACCCTTTTTACTGTAAGGAACCTCACAGTGCATGTGGAAAAATGCACAAGGAGAAGCAAGAAGTAGTGTTAAGCTTGAGTGCCCCAGACACATGGCTCTACAGCATGTACAGAATTAAGTATGCTGTGCCAGAGCCAATAACTTGTATAGATTTTTCTCTACCTGTAATGAAGGAAAAACATAAATGACTATCATAAAAAGTAAACATTAGAGATAGAAAATCCCTTTTACAGCATTCAGTCCATCTTTCTGCCAATAACAAGTTGTTCCCTATAGTATATTTTTCTAGTGATTCCTCCAGTCTAGTGTTAAACATTTCAAGTGATGGGCCTCCCTGTTCCCCTGAAAGATGAGCTGAAAGCTTAGTGCATTTCAATGTCAGGAAGTTTTTCTTGGCAACTTAAATTTTCTCTGTCTGTATTTCTCCCTATTGGTCTTGGGACATCCCTATAATTACATATATTCTTTTGAATTTTCTGGCTGGTGCTGTTTTGGAGTTTTCTGTATCATCATTTCATTACCCTGCAGCAAATATTCCAACTCCACATTTATTTTTCATTCTTGGCTTAGAGTTTAATGAATCAGTAAAGTTTCCTTAATGTCTGCATGGCATTTATAGTGAAGAGAGGTTATCATATCACCAGGCTCACTATCACTGTTCTTTTATTTTAAAGGGTAACCAAATCATGAGACCCTGACATCTGCTATTTTTGGTAAGGGGCCAGAATTAGTTTTGGAATCAGGAAAGGGCTTCCAAAGAGAAAAATTTCAAGTAGACAGAGAAAAAAATAATGGAGGGCAAAACTTTAAAAGTGAAAACAATTTTTAAAAACTGTAAAAAGAAGAATAAAAAGAGGTCAAAGAAGAAAGGGAGAGGCTTTTCAGAAGAAAGCAGGTGAGTGGAGGCCTCTGGTACAGAAATCAGTGATCTGCCTGGGGACAGTGAAGATTTTGTAGTCAAGGAGAAATAGAAGTGTTCCTGGGCCCATTCTGCAAGGGTTACATCACACCTGGTGTGCACCCACCCATCGAGGCGATCAGAGGGGCTGCCAGCACTCAGGTGTAACACCCTCCTGCAAACTGGGGTCACAGCAAGCAGCTGGGGCCCTTCCATGGGGCTGAGCAATTTCCTCAGGAATTGGAGCCTTTCCATTAAACCACTGGCAGGAAAGGTAGGGGCTTTTTGCTGTGGTCCTTGTGAATATAGAACTGCATCTTCTAGATATGGCAAGAGGGGAAATGCAGTCCACATTGGGAGATATCAGAGGGCTTGAAAAATTAGGACTTTCTCTGGACTTCCATATGTCTAATTAACTGTGTGATAAATGCTGGAATAGGGATCCTGAAAATTTTGTCTGTTTCTTGTTAACATTTGGAGTCTACATGAAAGGCCTATTTCTGAGGCAGTTGTGTTTGGAACATCATCTCTCCCAGAGCGTCCAAAATCCCAACAGACACAGTTATATTAGAGGTAGCACTGGGAAGAGACTTTTTAAATGTATAGGTTGGACACAAATGTTGAAACACAAAATGTTTCAGGACCCAGCCACCTTCAGATGGATGTGATGCTGCAATTGTATGATCAGCCATTAAAGGACTTAGAAAGAAATCTTCCTAGCAACTAGTTACTCATAGCTCTTACAAGATGCATTTTAGTTATTTTTAATAGGTAATTTGTTTGGTCCAGTTGTCTGAGAGGCCTCTCGGGGAAATAAAATAGCATAGTCACAAAAAGCAGGAGAGGAAGAACATCATCTGTGCAGTAATTGTTAATATTCTCCTCAATTATATTTTTAGATGAGATGCCAAGTGAAAAAACAACTTACAGCATATAAAATATTCCTATTTTTTGCTTCTATTAAAGTAAGCATTTAGTAAAAAAATTACTTATGTAATTTTAGTATTTAGAAATTACTTATGTAAATTTAGTATTTTAGAACCATCTTCCTTTCTTACTTGTCACCAACTTGTTTTTCCCAGTTCTGTAATGTGCAGCATTCCTTGGCATCATGTAAAAGGCAGCTTTACAGACAACTGGTTCTGCAGCCTCAGTGCATTTCCTTCCAGCAGGAAGCTCACACATGTGCTTATCTTTAGAAACATGTAACTTCTGCTGGAGCTCAGTGGAATTTAAGCACGTGGAGAAACTGTAATGCTTTGCTGAGTGGGAGTACATTTTAGTTTATGCTCAAGTATTTTTCTCAAGAGGTTTATCTATGCATAAGACTTCTTGAAAGGCCCTTCTGAGTTAAAAATATCTGCAGTTCTTTCTAATGAGGATCTATAGCATTGTGCTCTAGGTAATCAAGGCTCACAAAATCTTGTCTTTCAAAGTCCTTATTATGAAAGAATAAAAAAGAGTTGCAATAGATAAAATAAGCACAGGTTAGAGTGAAAGATAAAAATGGAGGAGGGAAATAGCAGAGCAGAAATGTGTAGGCATCTCTTCTGAACTTCTTCCTTCATAACCTTTCTTAAGCTACACTCTATTTACCAATTATCTCTTTAAGGCAAGGATTCATCATCCTGCAGGTACGTGAGAGGTTATTCATGTTATTCAGGGTGCAATTTAATATTTAAAAACAGATCATTTTTTACAGGTTTTATGGAGTTTATTTGCTGTAATACCATTGTGTTATTTATTGAATATCTGAACAACACAATAAGCACAGACAGGCAATTAATCATAATGTTTTGCAAAACTCAAAAACATTCTCCTCGGTTTTTTGGAAGTTATTTCAGAGGCTTTCCAGGTAGTGCACCACTGTAATATGGTATTAACAGGTGACAGGACATCTTTCAGAGGTCCACTAATACATACTATGGATGTGCAGCCTCATGGATTCAGTCACCAGAGGGGGAGTATTAATGGACCATTAAAACATACCCAGGAGTGTCCTAATGCTATTACAGTATGGCTCTACAAATTTTAATTCAACTTTTATATAAAACAATTCTTTTCAAAAATATCCTTTTTACTATACTGTGAAATCTATTCAGAGAAAAAAAAATTGTCACATATTAATACAGGAAGACATGGATTTTTGCTACCATTTTAATACATTCTCTTTTGGTTTTATATTGTTTTATAAATAGCATAGTCCTACAGCCTGATTCCTTTTTTTTTTTTTTTGCTGACCTACCTTTCCACTTCTCAGGAAGGGTAAAGGAGTTTTAAAGTGCCATAAATGTAAATCACACCCCCAGACTACTTAGCTTGGTTACTAATTTCAACAGACGTTTCTGGGTTTCTAGGTGAGTAAGACATTTAAGCAGCTTTGGATTTTTGTTGAAGAAGCAAAACTAGAAATCCAAGCAGTTTGCCAAGTTCTGTGCTAAAAGGCTAGAACTAGGGGTCTGTCACAGGTGGTCCTACTCTTTACACCCTCAGTAAAACTTTGTAACCTGCTATATCAGTGTCACAGCTAATTCTCAATTTAAATAACTCTAAAATAATGTCATCATTCAGTACTTTAATTTTATTTCAGTTGTATAACAGTAACACAGAAAATTTTGTTATGCTAATACAGCAAACAATCATCCATGATTTCATACTAAACCCTGTGTGAGCACATATTGCAGGCTGTGATAGAAAACTTTTCTTCTATGTCACCATCTCATTTAAAAGTCAGGAGCAGCATAAAGAGCTTGGAAGTGCTTAAGTCTGGCTAGAGAAGATGTCTTTAATAATAGTGCTTTAGAGGAAGGCCACAAACCACACTTCAAAAAATTTGCTATCTGCCTCAAAATAAAATGCTGTCTCAGGTTAATTAAAAAATTGCATTTTGTTTTTGCCTTTATTTATTTATCTATTTTACTCCGTGCCATTACACATAGCTGAAGGCCACAGTCATTTTGAAATGGAACATTGCTGCACATTGTTCAGAAGAGATTGTAATTAGGTATCAAAGCCTAATTTTTCTCTGTTTCTTCCTAAAAACTATTTAAGGAAATTCCTTGCCTCTTTCTGAATTACTTTTCTGATAGAAAGCATGGCAGTGGAGCTCAGCATTTAGACTAGCATCGCTCAGGGCTGTGTATTAATCATCATTATCATAATAACAGCATTACGCTGTTATTGCATATTACTCCTCCTCTGAAGTGTAGAAGGTACAGTGAGCTGTAATTTGTAAATACCAGCGCTGCTTCAGCTGCATTTCTCATTTGCAGTGCTGCAGGATGAGCACCAGAATGACGCCAGGTTTGGGTGCAGCAGCAGCACCTCAGAGCATCAGGTCCTCAGCCCTAAGTCCTGGCTGCTGATCTGTGCTAGGGTGGAAGGTCTGGAAGGGTACATGGCTGGTCAGAGAGTGGGTTCACCTGGGACTCTTCCTGCTGTTTTTCTGAGAGAGCTGTGGTCCCTGTCAGCCTCAGAGCAGGAGGATCTGCTCAATGTGACTAGTTTGATAATTTAGAGCACTATAACCACTGGTTGAATTTCAGAGCTTTTTCTCTGTTCTTCCTGATTTCATCCACTGCACTGATTTCAGCTGTGGGGAGGGAAAATCCTTTTTTAAGAAGCTCCTTTGAAAGGAGGATGAAGGGATGAGAGGGCACTTGTGTTTAGGTTTTGGGGGTTAGGGAGATTTGACTGGATGCACTGCTGAGTTCCTGTGTCTGCAAACACAAAGAAAGGAAGCTATTATTATATGATATCCTTGCCCATGAACATACCCTGTATATTCATAACCCAGTGATGATGATTTAGGTCTTATCTGGGCTGATAGGGTCAGTGTCTTGTTGTGGTGCTCAGTAGCCATGGCAGTGCTGCTGTTCAATACTGTTTTCCAAGAGGAGTTTGTAACTTTCCTTGTAATTAGATTTTCCAGTTGTAAAGGAATCCTTCAAAACTACACAAGTGCTGGAATGAACCATATTGCATGTTTTCTTTTAGGTTGAAATCATATATATGTATCATCTCCAAATGCCTTTGAATTGTTTGATCCAATTAGAGCAAGATATATGGTTTGGACCAGGAACTAGAGATAGTCCTAGTTAGGCACTGCAGTTTTTAACTTTGAAGCCAGTGGCTGCCAGAATTTAATCTAATTCAGCAGTTAAATGCTCATCTTCCTCGATAGTTTAGGTCATATGCTCCCAAACTGTTATCCAAAAAGTGAGAGCCTAGAGTGAGAAATCCATTAGATATAACCAGTAAGCAAAGAGCTGTCTAAATTTATGACACATTTGCTTTGGGGCTCTTCATGGGTGTGAAAGAAGGACTAGGATGTAATGCTGAACCTGATTATGCCAGGAGAATGGGACTGAGAAAAGGAATCTAAACAGAGAAGAGCAGAATAGGGAAAAGGAGAGTCTAGTCAAGCTCGGGGAAGACATGCAGAAGCATGGATCCATTATTGCCTGCTTTCCTCCTCTGCCCACAAGGGCCTGGATTTTTACCTTTTCTGTTATATTTTTATGTGCTTTATGTCTTTTACAGTTATGTATTGGATTGTATATTTATTGGATAATTTTATATTCTATTATTATTTTAATCTCATGCATTACTTAAAAGAGGGCCGTTACTATTTATAGTCAGGACTCCAGGATCCATCTGTGATTTATAGCTTATGCAACCTTAATTTACTCCTTACAGCCTGAAAAGTATGTACAACGTGGTTTTACCATAACTAGTACAGTAATGCTGCTTCCAATATATGACTTTATGGAGACTGCTGTTCCCCTCCTGATAGGCAGCTTGTGCAAGTGTCAGCTTTTAAGATATTTGGAGTTACATATAAAATAAATGAGGAGAATATAATGCATTTATTGGTCCTCATGAAGTCAGGTCATAATTATTGTCATCAGTAATGGAATAAACAAATATTTGTTCAGCACTTTGAAAAAAAATCAAGATGCATGGAAGTGCTCTGTACAGCTAAGTACTGGGTTTAGTATTATGATAAATGATGCAGGTATGACACCCCTCAGCAAGTGCCAATCATCTCTAGAGTTGTTTGAGAATTACTTTTCTAGGCATGTCAGGAAAGAGAAGCTTTTGTATAGTATGACACAGAAGACACCACTGCACTTACAGATACTGTGCTACCAGTTCAGCTGGCATTTCACCACATGGCTTCCTCCAAAATGGTCCCACACGAGCTGCACTGCAGTATTGAGACTGAGGCAAATATTCTGATAAAGTCTTCTGTAAAAAAAAGCAGTAATATCTAAAATATGGCATTGTTCAAAATAATGGGGTTTATTTTAATATATAAAGGCAGTTCTGAAGAAAAATCAGATTCCTGCCCTGAGCTAGCGTTGAATTTTTATTTTCCAAAAGCAACTTTCCAGAGAAAGCACATTTGTTCCAAGTCCTGTTTTAATCAAAACAAGATTATTATAGGTTAATTAGCCAGCATAGGTACTTTTCAGAAGTTCTGCAGCTTTTTCAGATTCCTAGATGAGGGGGCAGAAATTTCCAAATGGTTGCATTGAAATTGTTTTTCCTACTGAGTTTTGTGTCAGTTTCTGTCATGATAGAAGACGAGGGGGAAGGGCATTCAAGTTGTGCTTACAAAAAGTCACATTAAAATTTTTCTAAAATAATGCCCCATGATGTGCTCAGAGATGGACATATGATGGTAATGATGCATAGAACAGCTCCTAACTTTTTCTCTCAAAGGCTCTGTGATTGCCTCTTACTGGGAGAACAATGTCTCTGATATGGTTTGGGGTCCCTCCTGGCAAGCAGTAATAGCAGCTACTTCTGGTATGGACATGACAGATTAAAAGGAAGGGATCCACACCTCAACAGGATTGCCCTGAATTTCCTCTGATGGAAAGTTTCAAACAAAATCATATCACATTACTTGAAATAGCATCATACTGTGATATACATGCTTTCATAGCAATGACTTCATGAAGAAGTCATTAATTAAGTCATTTGCTGAAAACACTTTACCCCATTTTAAGCAAGACAACAAAAATCATCTTTCTTAAAAAACGCATCACTAGAAGATGGATGTGTGGGCAGAAGAATAAAACTAGACTGCAGAGTGTTTAATGAATTATCTTGGATGTAGCACTGCCGTGGCTGTGGTAGCATTAAAATCCTGCAAGGTGTTCCTGGGAAATTCCTTCTCTGGCATGGCTTTAACCTGCATGAAATGACCTCATGATGGACACTGCCACTTAAGCAGCAAATACTAACGGAGACGAGATGACGAGATGGGTTGTGAGAAGGGAAATCAGAGTATCAATGCACAAATGCTGACTGCCATCTGGCACAGATGTCATTTACTGCTGTTCATGAATCAGGAACCAGTTAAATTGAACAGATTTAGCAGCCCATCTATCCTTGTGCAATGCTGGGTAATACAATAGTTATTCTTCGAAATCACAAATTATACAGTTCATTATTTTGTGAACAGAAAATCTGGAGTTTTTTAGTTAACATAGTTTTAGAGCAATGTTCTAAATACTCAGCATACAAAATCCAATAGCAACATAAATATTTAAGAGTAATCTTTCATCTCTAGAATGTGTGTGTTTCCACTTTTTGAAAGAGCTATCAGGATTTCTAGCTGAAGGGGGAACTGCTGAATAGGCAGGGGTTTTGATTCACTGCATTAAAAATGAAAGTTTTGGGCTTCGTTTTTTTAGAAAAACTCATGTAATTTTTTTTTTTTTCTAAGAAATGTGGTTATTTTGCCGAGTGTCTCTGAATAAAGCTTTATATAAGGCATTTATATAGCCATACATAGATCTTTAAAATAGATTACATTACATAGCACTAAAAAATCCATAGCATAATTTCAAATACACTAGGGTGTTTGCATTTTATTTTTTTAAGAATATTTAGATGTTTTCAACATTGCATAATTGGGTTAAATGTCCTCTGTTCAACATTTCCTTATAAAAGCAAAGCTGAACTCCTGAGCTCTTTACAAGCTGCAAATTTATATTTTGAGGAATCATCATTAATAATGACAGCCAGTCTATTTTGCTTATATGTTGGGTACCAAAAAACAGCCTATGCAGGTGAAAAAAATATATTCTTTTTATTGAAGCTTTAGAAATTTCTGCCATCAGCCCCTTGGACTCTTAAAATTTGATGTTGTAACTAGGTGAGACAAAGGTGCTTTCAGAAGTTGGCCTTGGCAGTCAAAGGCTTACAAACAAAATGACAACCTTATTCAAAAGAAAACTGAAAATGCTCTTTAAACAGAGAGTTCTGTCCTGCAGGTGAGATACTGCAAAAAACAGGGAAGTGGGGAAGGAGTGAAAGCAAAGGGGAGCAGAGCCACCACACCAGTTATAAAGGCTTTTTAAAACATGGTTGCTTCTAGAATCTGATAGCATTAACTACTCTGCTAAATGTAATTTCAGAGCAGCTTGGCTATGCTGGGACCAATAATGTTTCAGCAGATGTTAACAGTGAGGGAATTTAAAGATTACAGAGTTTCATGGGTGTAGTAAAGCTGCAGTGGGAGCAGAAATATTGCAGTAGCTGTTATGTTCTGAGTGCACCACATTTACTGACAAGTAATACATGAGTGATAGTGAGGACCATGGGAACAGAACTTTATACTTACTGGTCAGCAGCCTATAAATTCCATAAATTAAACAAAGTTTTATGTATTTTTCATTTCTTTTCAGAATGATCTTCTCTAAGGGCCTCTGCTTCATGTTAATTCCATCGACAAAGCGTAGCTCTGTCTTTGAGCTTTTTTCATAAGGATATTTCCCCACGTGCATGTTCCTTTTTCTTCCTCGCACTGCCCTCCACTCGAAGGCTTTCCCAAGCAGCCCTTTTTCCCCAGTGATCCTCAGTGGGCCAAGCCTTGACAGTGAGCTGAAGAGCCACAGAGAGCAGCTTCTGTAGGAGGGAGGTCCCAGACAGACAAAATGGGGTCAGCCATCCCGTGCATGACTTCTGCCCACAGTCTCCAGGCTGGGAAACAATCACCATGACCTACTGAGACCTCTAGATATTTATAGAGGTTACAAAGTTCATACCTTTTGATTTGCCTCCCTGCAATATTAAAGTTGCAAGCCTCAGATAAGCAAGGCAAGCTAGAAAGGTTGTGGAACCATGTAACAACATCCCCCCGCAGTACAAGCAGCAAGTGGAGAGTGGGGACAAATGAACGGGCCAAACACATCAGACACAAGGTGCATGTTGGCCTGTGGATCTAGCAAAGGAGAGTACAAGCCAGGTGGGCATTTCAGAGACCTAAATGTGTGGAAAGCATGGACTGCTCTATCCAGGCTTAACTATCTAAGTAAGATTAATTAAATAGTTATGTTTAGTTGATATTTAGCTGGTATTCAGCTTCTCATGATCATGCTGCTCAGCAACAGAATGGCTTACCATGCAAAGAAAAAGGAACCAGGCTGTTCAGAGAAACAAAGAAAAGGAATAAAATTTATGCTGTTTTCTATCAAAAAATAAACCAGATTATAGTTTAGGGTGAATGTTAGCTGTGCAGAAATGAGGTCAGGAGAAGATAATGAATATATTTTTATAATTAATATAGTCATATTTTAAAGGCACACTCTCACAGAGTCACAGCAGTGCCTGCTGACTTCTTTCTTACTTTCAGGTTGGTCATCAGTAGGAAAGGAATGACCTTTTGTCAGCTCTTTCCATCTCAGTGTTCACTAGAAGGCACCACTGCTGTAAAAGTTGCCTTTCCATCCTGCTGACTGTGCAGAGCCCACTGCCAGTGTTGGTCCTGCCCCAGACCTTTCCCTCAGTGATTTGGATGTGAAAGGGAGCAACACAGCCCCAGTACGATGCTCATCGGGGTAGGAGATGCCAATACAACACAAGACAGTGAAAGCCTTTTTATTTTGATGGCAGCCTTTCACTGTCTATCATAAACTTAGTGAAGCAGGCTTTCTCTATCCAGCTCTCCTTTTATTGGGCACAAATCACCGCTGACAGGAAGTTTTATGCCTAAATCCGTTTACTGTCCTTGTTGGTAGTCTTTAAATTAATATTTATAAGCTGAGAGAAGCCTAAAAGGATGCTGCAGTAAAATATCTAAATGCTTCAGTTTGGCTTGAGTTGAATTTTCTCCCTCTCGACCACTGACATTCCTTAATTACTACTGACCCAGGCATACATTGTCTTGGCTGCTCCGAGCCTACAAATCACCGCCCTCCACAGCGTTGTGGCTGACAAAAGGGGAGGTTCAAAGCAGACTAGTTTGTGTGATATATGGAAAGAATAGAAGTGGGGACAGGCTGGAGAGAGAAAACGAAGTAACCTCAGACAAATGCCTTAAAAGTAACTTTGAGCTGGAACGAATGACTTGGCTTTGAGAAAGAATGAAAAATGTTTCAATTGGCAAAAGCTGCAGATTTAGCTGCTGTAATTTTTTTTTTTTTTTAAAAGTGAAAACAAACCAGAAACAAACCAGAGGGCATACTGAGCTCAAAATAAAACAACTCAGTTGAGCATATTCACATCTTAACTGGATGATACATAGCACACCCTCAGCAAAATGACCATTTTCATTAAATCAGTATGAAGGACAGTTCTTTTGCATATTAAAAACTGTTGGGCAAGCTGAAATTAGAAGAAAGCTGATGAAAAGTAAAATTTTGTTGCGTCCAGTCTTTTCCTTTTTTTTGTTACTCTTTTGGTCATTTTGTTCCCTGGTATCTTATTTCTATTAAAGTAGGCATAGGGTGTGCAACAGGAAAAAAGCAAATATAATAAAAAACAAAGCAGCTGTCACCACTTTAGTCCAAAAGCACTTAAAAATGAGGCTAGATAGACTGAAAAAATGTAGCGATAAAAAATGGTGGGGTCCTTTCAAAATGCTATTCCAGGGGAAAAAAACCCAACCTGTAAAGGAGGAGAGGTACTAAGGATTCTAACCTGCAAGATGTGAATCTGCACTCTCTTGCTGATGCAGTTCGAGTTTTGGCACATGAATCATTTTAGGATTGCCTAGGAGGATTCCCAAACAAGAGCAGATAGCTGTCCATGGCAAGATGTAATAGGCCCAAATCACCAGTGTCTGTATATTGCATGAAATCTTTTTCATAAAGAATGAATGAGACTTTCATGTACCCCAGATAACAGAGAAAAAACTGAATGGTTTATAATAGAATCACTGAAAGATGCAATAACAATCTTCATAATCTACTACTCATGTCTTTGGAGCAATTAGATCTCTGCCAAAAAGGAAGGTCTAAAAGATGGGCTAATGCATAATTGTTGCAATTTGGGAGTGAAGCCATGCATCATCCTATTTTATTTACTCTGAAAAGACTAATTTGAGGACATAAATGATACTTATTTTGCTTAAAACCTCCGTAGACTCTTTCATGTATTTGCAGATTTGATTTATTACACTTGGCCAAACTTTCTTCTCCATCCCTGACTGCTGTACCTCTGAACCCCTGTGCTGGTGAGTCTTTCAACACCTCTCTTCTCAGGAGTGCTATACTTCATTCATACTACATTCACACATTACAATAGGATACATTTGATACACAGAAAGAAGACTGGGAAATAAGCCACTAATTCTGTAGTGCCTCAAAACCGCTGTTCTTTTGTGTTCAGAGGGTTAAGCTGCCTCAGGCAGTCTTCAAACTTCTTTATAAAAAGTGCTCCTGGAAGCTGAGATGGCTAATGAATGTAACGAGCCTACTCTCACAATTATAAAACGGGCACGATTATCTGTTCTATTAGAATGACTCAGATTCCCCCTAAATCCTATTCTTCCCAAGCAAGATAAAATTATAAGACTTGTAGAATACCCTGATTGTCTGCTAATGGCAACTAATTCCCATATAAGTCTCCCTGCTCTTGGGTAATCAAGCATCCATAGTGATTCATTCTAGACCTTAAAGGGAGTTGGCATTTTGACACCTGGGCCGCTACCCTGAACTCCAGATGCAGACACACACATGAAACTTGAGGCAGGACATCCATGATGGCATGTGTGTGACTGTAGAAAGAGAGACATGAAGAGCAGGATGATGCCAGACAACAAATGTAAACTAAAGAAGTGATAAATCTGCTCATTAACTCACTACTTTCCAACCTCACTCATTCTCTTTGTAAGAGCACAAATAAGCAATGATAGATAAGGTTGAAAATTTTCCTTTTTCTTGAGTTTTACTTTGGACCCTTTCAAAAAGGTATGTCATGAGCAGAGGGGTATCTTTTCTCTCTGTCAGTGGTTCTCTGTGCCTGCAATGAGCCATCCAACATTCCTGGACACGGTGCCTCCATTCTAGTGAGCCATAGTGACCACTTATCAGGGCTGAATATCTCCTTGGGCCTTACAAAAGTCATAGATTTAGCCTCCTTTAGTTCAGATGTTCATTCCTAGGTCATATCAGTGGATTGTCCAAATTCAAACAATTTATTGATGCTCTGCTTTTTCAACATCTTTAGACTTATTTATCTGGCGGGTTTTGTTCAAGCTCTTTCTGAAAGATAAACATGTAACTGGAGCACTAAAGCAGTTTATAAATACTTGGAGAAAAAAAAAGGTGTAAATGCCTTCATTTTATTCTAGCTGTTCAGCAGTTAAAATAACACTGTTAATAAGTACACAGTACGTTCTTTCCATCATCAGGACCAAAGGCACAATAGTCCTCAGTCGTGTTTCCTGAGGCCGGCCTGACAGCCACTAAACAGCACAGCAGTAACTAACAGCTCTTACTTATTCAGAATTGCTTTTGTTTCGTTTTTTTTTTGGTATGAGGAGATGCCTGTGTGGAGGTTTGCCACTGAATCTTCACTAAAACTCCTTGCCTTTTAGTGGTGTTTTTCCTTCAAGCTGGATGAAGATTAGGCACACACACAACCGAGTGTTGAGGAAATCTGTGCCTATGGCTGAGGGATGCCTGCTAAATGGACTGTCATGCTTTCTAAATGCACTTTCCCTGGTGCCTCGACCTGAAACAAAGCCCCATGGCAATCATTTTCCATAGCTGAGAGACCTTTAAATTGAAATGTTTGGAAGTTGCCTTTCCATTGGCTCCAACCCATTGTTCTCAATAGCCCATTTACTGTAACTTCCAGCTGTCCTAATAGGGATGGAATAGTCAGCTTCCCCTTCCGTGCTGTGCTATCAAATGCCTCCCTGTGTCCTGGTGTGCAAGCTTTGCTCCTTTTGGGGAAAATCCTTTAGAAATTGAGTATTTCTGGTCTGCACACCAGCATGCTGAATGTCTTAGCCAAGATGTAAATTTTCTGTTAACTTATTTAGGCTAGCAAGGAAACAGCTGTGTCTGGGCTTTGCACTGGGAATCCTGGATGCTAAGCCTGATGTTATGGAAAGTACAAGAAAGGCTTTTTTCCTTTTATTTACTGTTCTGCTATGTCTCTGCAGGTGGCTTGTTGTTATCTTGTTTCAGTTCTGTTCATTTCCCATTGCTCTTCCTCTGCTTTTCCACTCACTTTTACCCAGAACTGGATAGAAGTATCTTTTTGGACTGGATACAATCCCTTTCTTTCATTTCTCCACATGTATCTTTCCAACTCTTTTACCTCAGAGCCTTAATGCCACCTCCCTGTCTTCCCTCTCATTTCCCTAATTAATTTTTTGGCAGGGGAGGAAGTCAGGGTAACAGGACTTATTCCTATGACCTGAGATAAGGCAATATTTATTACCAGTTTCACGTGGCCTGCCTGAAAAAGAATTTTCTTCAGGTCAGGTAGTGCTTTAGAGAGGGGATGGGATTTAGGCACTTAGATGCCTTGAAGTCTGATCCTCCATTTCTTCTTCCCCTGGGCTAACAGATGAAATCTTGTGGTACTTTGCCCAGCGCGGTCTCAGTACCAAGGCTGATGCTGTCCTCAGAGTCTGAGAGAATTACAGCCATCTGTGTTTGGCCAGAGTTATGAAGGGCTGGACGGTAAAGATGCTAGAAATAAAAGGAAAAGCAAGGAATCTTCAGGCTGCAAGAAGGCTTTGGATGTCCACATCCAATCCGTTCTCTAACCAAACTCCTCTGAGGGTTAAAACCATAAATAAGGAGCTCTGAGCTGCCGCACAGGACTTCAGTGCTGCCACATCAACAGCTGTAAATCTGCTCTCGAGCTCTTCTTGCTTACCCTGTAGGGGAAGCACAATTCTGTCTGGATGAGGCAGGAGCATTTGGTGGCAGCACTCTGGCAAACAGATTTCCAGATGTTTGATGAGAATGACAGCCTCAGAGTGGGAGTGCTTGAGTGTGTGCATGCGTGCCACTTTTTAAAATTCAAGGCTAGCTTGCAGCATTATCAGGGAGTGAAAATGTCAAAAGAAGACAGTGTTCATAGCAGGCATCGCATTTCAGGCCTTAGGAGAAAAAAAAAAAAAAGAGGAAAGACAGCACTGAAGCAATTTAAAACATAAAGAATGGGGGAGGGGGGGTTGTAGTAGTTAGAATAAGTCTGTGAAATGTGGAGCACACTGTTACCCCCCAGTCCAAACCCATCTGCCAGCACTTGTCTGGCCTCACTGTGCAGTATTTCTGATCTCTGTGCCCCATCACATACATTTGGTACCCCCACACCCTTTCCAGAACCCATTTCCTGCTACATTGCACTCAGGAAATGGGGCTCTATGTTCTTCCTTACGGTGTCTGTCTCTTGCCTCTGACCTTCTCATGACTTCTTCAACAAACGTCCTTCACTGCCATGCTATTCCTGCAGTCCCCTCTCATGCTTCTGGGATTTTTGCTTTCCATATGTCCCAGTTTCCTCTATCCCTGAGGTTGTCTGTCTTACTACCATCCATCACCTGCAAAGTCAGTGCCATTGCACAGCACACTCTTACACCGTATCCTGTTCTCTCATCCTTTGTCTGTTTGGCCTATATATGTTGTATGTATAATTGCAATATGTTAACCTGATCTGGTTTCTTTTTCCTTTTTCCCATTTTCTGGAATGTTATATTAGATTTCCCTGGTTTATTACACACCTGAGTGAAAAAATGCATAGATGAGAAAATTTAAGTAGCATTATCCCAAACATTTTTTCCCCATGTTAGAGAGCTAACCATATTTTTGACTATCTCAGTGCCTGTCATTTCCATATTGGTTTGTTTCCTTCTGATGAAAGCTTATGAAAATCACATACTGAGACCACAAGTATTTACTTGTAAAAATTTTCCTGCATTCTCATTTGGATATGGCCCCTTCCACGTGGAATTCCAGCTTTCCAAACTACCTCATGTATTTTTCTCATTGCACTAGTGATCTTTGCAAGTCTATGCATTGTAAATACTAGTTTTGCTATCCCTGCAGAAAGGCAAATCTTTTGCTTCACAAATAACTATATTACCATCTCCTTTCTTTTTCTTCCACTTGAATGTAAATCTCCTGTAATATGACCTAGATAGTGCAAAGAGAAGAATCTTGGTTTGCTTTTGTTTGGAAAGAGATTTCAGGTGGATCTGGCAGTGTTGGGAAAGGCATCTAAGGGTCACACTGGCCAAGTGCAGTGATTGCACCTTCTCTGTGAGCCATGCTGAAACACAGGTTTTGACAAAGTACTCGTACATGGTTCTGATAACCAGCTGCTCTTCGTGTGAAGTATCCACACCGCGCTGCTGAGGGGAAGGGAGCTCATGGCTCAGTGCACTGCTCTTATTCCAAAGCCTCTGCCATCTTCCCTAAATAAACACCAGGGACTGATGCTTTCCCTGGTGTAACACCACTGACCTCTCCGAAATTACACCAGGCATGAATTTGATCAGATTTGTCATCAAATCCATTTTGTACCAGCAGGAGCACAGACGAGTGAGGCGAGCCATCCCGCAAGTCCCATCCAGGGCTTTTCTGTTGCCCCTGCTATTACCCCAGGCTCCTTCCTCACCTTAGGCTGAAGGGAATGATAAGGTCCAACTTGTCAGGACTTATTACTTATTCACAAAACTATCACACCTTTGACACATCTGTCAGTTTTTATACAAAAAACGAATGAGCAAGGATGCTGAAGTTTCCTTTCAGCACACTGGAGGGCAGTCCTTTTTACCACACCCTTAAGGCTTTCATGTCAGGGCTTAGTTGCAATGACAGTGCAGTGTGAGAGAGCTATCATTTCGTCTGGCCATACTGTGCTTTCCTCTGGACAGATTATACTTGCCCCCTGGTAGTCAAGAGAATTAAGCTTTCATCCTTTACATAAAATATAAATAAATAAATGTGGTACACAATTGTTATAAATATCTAACATCAAATATCCAATTTACATTAGTTAGGGATTAGATGAAGATGTATCTTTTTTCTTTTTTCAACACTCCCTAAAATAAATTTGGCTCATTGCTACATCATAGAGATCAGTCTAGAGATCAGTCTTTTTACAAGAGCAGTGGCAATTTCTTTTCTTTTCTTCTTCTTCTTCGTCTTCGTCTTCTTTTTTTTTTTTTTTTTTTGATAAAAATATGAAATCAAGACAAGTGGAGCACAGAATAGAGCAGTACATTTTCTAATGAGTTTGTGGTCAGATCTGTAATTTAAACTTGACAGTAGAATCACAGAATTCAGATTAATACTGAAGCCACCAGGGATCTTAGGAAACATTATGTTCGATAGAGTGTATGGCTAATGGTTACAAAGTACAAAGGATATGGATAAGCATGGCTGATTTATGAAAATTCTGTCTGTATACCGAATGTATTTATTCCAGCATTTGGGCTTTGGTTGCATTTAAAATGAAAAGGAAGGCTGCTTATTAATTTTACATGAGCTTTTTTGGCTATCCTATTCAAGGCCAAGTTCCAAGCGATTTGCTGCATCCTCCTCTGCACACAGTCATTACATGGCCTGAACTTCAAAAGTGATTCTAAGTTTCCAATGGTTTGATAATCCTGTTTTCAACAGTTCCTATTTTCTGAAAATCACCATAACTAGGAACAATGCCTTTTAATGCTTCAAATCATTAACATCCCTGCAGAAGAGAAAGGAAAGGGCCATGTATGACAAAGTTCTTCAGTGCCAGCATGCACTTCACTGTAGTCTGAGCTTTTCTTCATTATCCATAATGCATTCCAAACCTGAACTTCACAGACTTGACTTCATGGCATGTTCCCATGCTGGCAGTGAGTTTGTCATTTCTCACTGAGCTCATTTGGCTTATCTCTGTCGCAGTTCTCATGAGTGTTGGTGACTTCTCCTTTACAAGAGAGGATGCCAAAAAAGGGCAAGGATTAAATGATAGTGTTTTCCCATTGCTTTTACATGTTATGAAAATAAATATCTACTGCTGTTATATACAATTGGGAGCCACCTTTTGTAAAGGGGTAAGGCTTACTCAGTCACAGAGTTTGCATGTTTGTGAATGTAGTGTATTTTAACATACATTTTAGCATGCATGTAGTTTAATCTATTCAGGTTTTAATCTCTTTGGTGATTTCAGGCAAATTTGGCAGAGCAGACATCTTTAAGATTAAAATAAAATTCTGTACTTGTTGTGGAAGGATGGAATGAGGAGGATGGTGAAAAAAAGACACCCGATAAGGAGCCTGCCTAACAACAAGACTACAGAGTGAGTTCATGCATTATTAACCATAAAGAATCCACACAGTATATCTATCTATATATTTCTCAGAGAGTGTGAGAGATGGACCATATGTGCCCCACCCCTGGGAAAAGCTTCAACTGTAGCTCACAATTAATTATGAGGCACAAAGCTGTAGGAAACAGGGCTTCATTAGTTCTGTTCTTGCAAAACTACTTATTTATGTTTTTATTTTCCTTCCATGGCATTTCTGAACATAGAAAATGTAACACTTCAAAGTACCCCAGGACTTCTTTAGCAAGTTATTTTGCTACCACTTTTCAATCTGTGATAAAAAAGAATGAGCACATACATTAAATAATATAGTTATTCTTCCTTGTGCGCCTATTGCTCTCTTTGTCCATATCACCTCTCTAGCAGTAGTAGTAATAGTAATAATAAAAATAATTTTAAAACCCATAGGTTCTCCTCAGTGATGTTGGAGGAAGACAAGTTGTTCCAAATATTAAAGCTAGCAAAAGCCGATTCAGGGAAAATAAAGTGGACTGACCTGCCCACACAGCATTTCTCAATTTGTATCTGTGTATTAGCACTTAAACATGATTCTCATCATCATCCTTAACATTAATGAAATTGAACAGCCTTCCTGACTCTCACTGGTGGGTGGGTGTGGATATGGAGAGGGGAAAGGGTGGCAATTGCAATAAGGAACATCTTCAAATGAGCCGGAAACATTGTGTGAAACAAGCTCTTCTCCCTGCTTTGTATTCTACCTTCATTTCCCACTTACTGGAGAGATGAATGAAAGCAGTACACAGCAAGAATAACAAAATGATTGTAAAACAATTACATCATCAAAACTAACGTCATATGCTGTCTCCTAGCTGCTTGAAATGTCGTGGTCCAGAAATGATGTTTCAGTTCCTTCCTCAAAGTATCCCAACTGCAGCTGAAGTTGGATCAAATTTTGAACCAGCTTTGAATCAGTAACCTCGTTACTGTGCTTTTGTTGGAAACAAACCTTCCCACTGCACTGCTTTTCCCATTCTTAGACAACTCAGTCCATGTACTACTGCAACGCATCTGGAGCGTGGTCCTGACCAAGCTCCCACTGGAGACCACAGCAGGACTCAGCCTGACTTGAACGGCAGATGGATCCAAAGTGGAATGGAAATGAGCAGATATGTTCTGGATGTCTAAGGAATGTATTGACTCCCAGGCATTGGTTTGGCACAAAGCACAAGGGAGTTAAACAATGGCAAAATAACAATGGTTGTTTTGAAGAGAGCAATGGGTGAGATAAAAGAGCAGCTCTCTTTCTAATTATATGACAGATATAGCAGGAGGCAGAAGTGTGTGATGAGGCCCTGCTACAGCAACGCAGCTAAGCATAGGCTTAAAATTAAGCATTTATTTAAGGCTTTTGCTGAATAAGGATGAGATCATTCACATACTTAAAGTTGCATACTTAATGTATGCTTAAGTGCTTTGCTGAATCTGGGCCCAGATACATAAACCATTAAACAGTCACTTTAAGAAAGCAGTGGAAAGCTGTTATACAATTTCTAGAACTTTTAAGTCACTTCTCCTACATTTCCCCCTACCTGTCTCTTACCAGCTCAAGGAGGAGGTTTATAAAGCTCCAGTTCCCCCAGAAAGAAAATGTTCATTGCTACCTGATTGTAATTCAAATTGCTTCTTACAGCCCCAAGCATGTGTTCATACAACTATAATCAAGCAAACAGGAGACCTGAGACTTGCCAGTTGGAATACTGTCGGTCACAGATGCCACACTTTTTGTTGTTGTTGCTTTATTTTTTTTTGTGATGATGGTGGGGTTGGTTTTTTTTTTGTTGTTGTTGTTTTGGGTTGTTTTGTTTTCTGTTTTTGGGGTGGGTTTGTTTGTTTTAAGAATAAATAAGGATGGGTAGAGAGATTGATAAAAGCTGGCCTTTGCTGTCCATTTTTGGCACTCTGTTCCTGTTGCTGGGGTTATTTGGGTACATGTTGCTTTGTGTCTGTGAGGGCTCTTTTTTCCCCCCTCTCTCTCTCTCCCCTGGTCAGAGAAGCTGTACTCATCACCTGGAGTGAAGGCTGACAGGAATGAACATAGGCAGGAAGCAGCGTGACACACACATTGTCATGCATGACTGACCAGCAGCCATCAACAGCAATTAAACATTGAGAGCACTGGATCCTTTTGGACAGGTTCAAGTTTCCTGGCACTGCTGTGATTAGATGTTTTGCACTGTTTCCCTGTAGTCAGTATGTGACACATTCCCTTTTGCTTGCTCTTTTCTGATATTTATTTTTGCACTGTCCTGGTGTTAGCATCTTCTCATGGAAAATTAATCACTTAGAAAGGGATCATTTTGAAGGAGACTTGTGAGGTGTTTGAAAGAGCAATTTGATATAAAAAAATCAGCTGGGTTTTTATTTAAAGACAAAATTCACCGCCTTAGGTTGAATATTATAGTGTTTAAGCCTTTTTGAGTAACTATAGGTGTGCATGAGAGAAAACTCTGAATGGAAGAAACCAGCAAAGAACAACATGGGCCTTTGGGTTTACCCAGCTGACTGCAATTTCGCTGTAATTTAAGACGACAAAACACAATGTGCTTAAAGGCAAGACTGAAGTGAAGAGCAGCTGCAGTTGTGCTGGGCTGTCACTCGCTTGCCCTCATTTCAGGCTGAGATCCAGAGCAGTCCAACTACCCGGCGTTTAACGCTGGCCCAGACTTCCAGGGCAAGGTCTGTGGCTTGGCATGAGGTGCCGCAGCTCCGGAGGCTGGGGCGAAAGGCCTTTTGGCACGCAGCAAGGTCTCGTGCCTAATTGAATAGTCACAGGGTCTAGGGCCAGAAGGGCTCGTTAAGGCTCCATTCTGACCCCGTGGATTGTCGTCTTCTCCATTCCCCCGGATTGAGTCCAGCAGCTTACATGTGAGTAATTAATTGCTTCTGTTAATTTGTACTCTCCTAGTCTCTGCAAGGACCAGGGAGGTCTGCTAATAAGTTGTAAGGAACTGCTGGACTTCTATGTAGGAAACCTTCGTGCCTACACCCTTTCCATCGTTCATCTCCTGTGTGCAAGACACGCTCCAAACCCTGTTTTGACCAGTTGGAGTAATCAAATGAATGAAGTGATCAAAAGTAGCACGGTTTCAGCATTCTGCAAGGATTAACATGAGAAGGCAGTGTCATTTAAATGGGCTGTGCTCTGCTCTGGTGCCACCACCAGCCCAGCCAGGGTTTGGAGACAGTCAATGTAGGTTAGGCTTTTTCCCTGATGGTTCCCTCTCACACAGTTAATGGGGGTTCCTCTGGCCATGCATCTGAGTTACCTTTTTACTTTTGTACTAGCATTTAGAGGCCAAAGCAACCCTGGGGCTTTGATACTACTGCTTTTCATTGATAATACTTTAATAATAAAATTGATAATAATTTAATAATAATTTAAGAGCTTTTTTCTTCAGATAGATGCCTGGGATGGTGAGGGCAGGTCTAAGAACTGCTATGAGAACTGGTTTCTGAATTTGTTGCTCTCAATAGTCATTCCAGATTGACATATTTGTTAAAGTAATTCCACTATTTTGTGAAGCATTGTGTATTGATAAGACTAAATAAGCTTCTGAACTGTGTGAAGCAGAAAATGTAATTATTATTTCTGTAATGCAGATACAGAAACAAAAGTAGAAAAGGGTTGAGTGACTTGCCCAAGGTCATACAGTGAATCAGAAATGTAAGTATGCCAGAACCCCAGACATGTCTCATTTTGTTATGATGTGGGTATAGTCAGGAAAAAATAGCTGACTTGATTCCATGATCTTTTACAGTCTTTCAGTGGCTTTCTACCTTTTCTTTGTAGGCTTCCAGGATGTCCTGATAGGCACTTCTGTAGACTAAGGAAAGAACATCGGGTGATAAACTCATGCTTGAATTTCTGTTATCAAAGAAGGTCTCAATCAAATGGACTGGGCACCCAAGCCTGGGATATCTTCTTTACCCAGGAATCAGATTTTGGACCTCTTGCCAATGTCTTGGCAAACTAACTGCGGTATTAACAATGAGGCTTTGGATTTTCAGCCTAAGGAAGCCATTGCACAGGTTCATAGACAACTGTCCAAACATAAATGACGATGAGCATGAAAAGAGTGTGAAAAATTGAATATGCGTTGGAGAGACAGCACTTAATTCATTAAGTAACTTCAGCATTGACTTCTTTAGCTCTATGAGTAAATCCATTAAATCACAGCTGAGATGCATCAGGTTTTGCTCTAAGAATTGGAACAAAGATATATAAGACCACAGCAAACCAGAAGATTAAAAAGTAGTACTGCATAAGTCAACTGCTAGTTGCTGACATCAATAAAATATTGTCCTTTATTATAGTCATTAGGGAACCTTTTAACAGTCATTAAAATTTCTTAATGCTGTAGTAAAATTTTTAGCTGTTACCTGGAAAAAAGAAGGTACTCTGAACTATATGGCATACAAATATTTCAAACAAATGCTGTCATATGATGGAGGCATTAACAACTGCTTCTTATAGCTGATGGGCTGTTTTTGGAAGACACTCAGGAAAAAAATATATATTAATATATATTATATTTAATACAAGAACACTGAAATTTTTCTGGCAACGAAATAGAAATAAATTATTTAAGCCCTTTAAAAGGGAGCTGAAACCTATTAGTTATGAAGTTCTGATACATACTGACTGGGATTTGGTGTTAGTTTCAGGTCCTAGTTACTGTCTTCCTTTTTTCTTCTTCATTCTGTTTGAAAAATGTGAAACCATGAAATTAAACTGAAAAGTTTCACAAGCTGCAGGAACCATATGATGATGGCACTTAACAGGGTAATAGTATAGGAGCATGGCTATTGATTAGGAATGTCTTGGAAAAGTGGTGGTTTAAGTAGATAGAAGGAATTTTTAATTATTATTTAAGTAATTTTTTGAAATAGAATAAACTGATATTCTGTGCTCCCTATATAATGCTTGCACTTCAAGTGCAGGCACACAGAGCCAGGACCATACTCTTAATACATAATGGCAGGAGTGTTTTTCTACTTTGACTGAAGTCCCATTTGTATGAGCTTGGCACAGGACGTGTGAGACCCACCATATGATTTTTTTGATTCAGAAAGGCAAAGAGCTTAGAGAAACTTCCTACCTGCTCTGTGTGCTGCAAGCAGCCCGCCGTGACTATAAAACTGGGTCATATTCTGATGTATTTTAAATCACAACTGGTAGGAGAAGGCAGGGGAAGCACATCACATCCAACGGCTCCAACAAGGACTAAGGCAAACAGCATAAAGCAGCACATTGGCTGGGGAGAGGGGTAATGTCTTGAGCCTGGTAACATCCTCTGAGACCTTTTACAGCCTTAAGATTAAATACCATGGGAAACAGAGCACTTCTGGAGCTGCAGTGCCCCACAGAACGGAGTGAGAGGACTGATGAGAGGGAAGACTGACCAGCAGCTGCAGAGTTGTCAGCAGATAATTCCTTACCTGGGAGTACAGAGAATCTCTGCTCATTGCTCACAGCTTTGATTGCAGAGGGGTCTGGTCCAGACACTCTCAAACTTGCAGTGTCTGTTTAAACAGGCTAGTTTCTGGTATTACTTTTAATCTTATCTGGAATCTAAAGCATTTAGTAAAAATTATATCAAATACGTTTCCTTTCTCATAGCAAAACATTTTTATTTGAATTTACAATCCACAGATTTTCTCAGTTCTGAAAAATCTCTGATTATTCAGATCTGAAGTAAAAAAAAACATTTGAGGGAGGAATTCTCATGACGCCCTTAAAGAAACAAGTGACATCCAAGAATTATTTTGTCACTTTGCATGAATGTTCAGTGATGTCCAATCTGAGTGTGATATACCTGGTTTCAATCACTGTTATCCAATACTTAAGTTTCATCAACTTTTTGGGGCAGCCAAAACTTTCAAAATGTAAGGTTCTGGTTGTATCTGCAGCACAGCTTGATGCAAGATAAACAGGTGCAGGAGGACCAGTGCTCTGCTACAGATCAGAGAATTGGATAGGGATTTATTAAAGTTGGAGTAAGCATAGGGTCTTAAAATGTACTAAGTCCAACAAAATTTATGTATCAGCGTGTCCTGGGAGTTTGTCCTGCCCTTTGCAGTTCTGTGAATGTGTGTTACAGTAGTGTTTTTTCAGGGGATTTTCAGGAGAAACTTCCTGATTTGTCTTTCTCACAGTTAGGACCTTATAGCTGTGATTTTTCTTTAATAACTAGGAGAGTCACTGTGAAAATTTCAAAGGGGGAAATTTCCAGAATATCGGATGAAAAATTTAAGAAAAGTGAATAGGGTTGAAGGATGCACTGCCTGTTTCTTATCACTTTAACTCTGTTTCATATCCTCATGGTACATTTCACCCTGAAAGAATACTCTGGGCAACATGGAGGATCACAGTGCTCAAGTGAGGAAAAAGGAAATTACTACCCATGGGCAGAGAAAAGAGAAATTTAACTTAGGTTAGTGTTAGCAATCAGCAGTGTTTTGTCCACATCTGGCTCACCAGTAACCTCCATTTGCTGCCTGTTGATGCTTGGCCTGTCCCTTCTTCTGCCATCATGAGTGAGACTGTTACAGATGAGAGGAACGTGGATAAGATTATTTCTTCTTTACTCCTTCCACACTGCACATAACCGAGAACGGCAGTGGGGCTGTGGTGCGGACGAGGATCCCTTTCAGCTCCGAGGGCCGCCTTTCCGGAGTGTGCTCTGTTACTACCTAGTTTAATTAACATCTGTGCCAATCAGAGCAGCTGCCTATAAGATAGAGAAGGTTAGCCGAGCATTCAGGAAGATAAATGAGACAAGGGGTTGCCAAGGGGATGGTGTGTCAGACACGTGCCGTGGCTGCAGCAAGCATACACACCCCCGTTAGCTGTACTGCTCTCGAGTCTGGGGGCAGAGCTAGGGCTTTGAGGCAGGGATGATACATACTTTAACTTCACATTTTTTATCTTTAAAAATGGGAATACAGATGTATTGGTGATTCTGAACAGGGTATGCAACCCCATCAGCCAACTTTAACCCTGTATGAATATAGCACTTTAGTGGCTAATAGAAACAATTAAACATTTGACATCTGAGAAAGATTTTGGGACTAGGTATGGTGTTCTCCTCAGGAACTCTAGGAGTACTAGAGCTACCTATGTTCAAATGCCACAGTATCTCAAAAATAGAACATTTAGAATATCTTGCAAATTATGGTTCCCCACCCCAACTGCATGCATCCTATTCCAGAGTCACATAACCCAACTGGTGCTATAATAATATGGAAGAGTCTGAGCTTATGTGCCTTACTAAATTGGAGTGCCCTTCCCAGACCTTAACAACCTTCAGTATTGTTTTTGGATTTTTCAGTTCTTTTTATCAGTTTTTCCTTTTAAATTTATTGGGAAAGCAAGCTACACTGAGATCATCGTATCTGGACATATTAGCTTCAGAATGATTGCAGTAAAATCTTTATGCCCCAGCACCCTGACAGCATTGTAATGCAATCGTCAGAGGGGCTAGGCATACAGTGGAATAGTTTTACCATCACGATCTTGCATCCAAATGGCCTGATAAGACAATCCCTGTAGACAAGCAATGAAATCCTTTCCTCCAGTGACAGCATCACAAACTCTAATTGTTAGGCATTATTCTTTCTTTGACATTGCCGTGAAATCTGTACTACAGAACACAGATCTCATGCAGGTTTACATTGCATTAGCACACTATATTATTTACCTATGTACTAATTATTCTTCAGTTACAAGGAACTTAAACAAATGCTTTGGCTTCTCAGTGTTTTCTTGGCCTAGGTACATTACAATGGTTTTATAGGGAAGAAAGCCTGTTCGTCGAGGTTTGAATAGGGAATGCTAGCACTGATCTTGAAAGCATTCAAGCAAATGGTTTGCAGGTCTACAATAGAAAATTGTTTCTCCTTCCCCCCCCCTCACCCTCAGAAATCTAAATTGTTCATAAAGCAAGTAATCTCAGGTTTACTTACTGCAGGATTTGCATTCTATTTTTGTCCATACCCTTTCATAATGAAATCCTTTACAAGGTACTTGTCTACAGTAAGGTAAGACCTACTGTGCACTTCTCTGAAGCTTTTTCTGAACTTACAAAGATTAACTCCTACTTTCAGTTATGCATCTGCAGCAGCAATACATTCACAATAATTCATAAATGTGTGGGGTTTTTTAGAGTATTTCTAATTACCTCTCAGCATTTCCTCAAGAGCAGATGACTGGTCTTGGAAGCTGAAGCACACAGAAAGTATTAGTGTACTTAGTTCTACTGTTGATTTTCAGTATAGTCACCTTGCTTCAGCAAATGCTGAGCACCTCTGTGGTGAGGAGCACAGGCCTCTGAGGAGACAGACGATGTATGCACAGAAGTGGGCAAAGACAGATGTTTGTTCTTTTACAGCAGATGTGCAGTGTAAGACAATGCTATCTAAGGATAAAAGCTGAATGGAACAGCCATCATGACATAACACGATATAACATTTATGATATTCATGACATAACATGACATAACATTTATGCCATGTTATTTATTTATTTATAGCATTACATCAAAACATAAAATCCTTCCTTTGTTGGCACTCTCATCTGCTTTTGTGTGTGTGCTCCCATCCCAAAAGGGAGCAAGGTTGGGAGCCATCCTAGCTGCACAGGGCAACCTGAAGTGGAGAAAATCTCCTCTGAAGAAGGAGGACCTTGATTGGTACCTTGGAGAAGACCAGGGGGCAAACATTCATCATAATAATTTCTCACGGGTGAAAAAATTAACCTTGTCCTGGGAGTGGCTCTATTAGGTATTAGATGCAGAAAGTGGGAAATCACCCTGGCACCTCTGCAAAACCTGGGCAAGGCAAGAGTGTCTGGAGATGTTTGCTTAATACCTGCAGGATGCTGGTGGCCAGCAGTGCAGCTCCTCATTGCCAGACCTTCCATGGGGGAATCATGAGGATGCTTTGCTCTAATGCAAGATTTTGCCTTTCTGTAGACTTCCATGCACATAAATCAAAGAGATGTTCACACACTGTCTGTGTGGTATAAGCTGTAGGCAACGGAGATGGTCCAAAAAATTTTGCCGACATCTGGGCTACATTTTATTGGGCCATGCCACCAAAGGTTGTCTTGCTATCTGTCATGGTTTTATAGCGTTAGCTAAAAAATCACTAGAAAACTTACTTATTTTTTGCTGTGAAATATGGATTAGAACAAGAGCAAAACAGGCTTAAAACTTAAAAGGAACAAAGAAAGTTTATTAACAAAACTACAAGAATAAGAAACCAGAATAAAACATCCAGAACTCCTTTTTCCCCACTACCTAGCCGTTCTCTCATTCACATGAAAACATAGAGAAAAAAAAACCTTGGTGGTTAAAACAGTCTCAACTTTGCTATAGTCTCTTCATCAGCCTTTGTAGAGAAAAAGTTCTCTTCTGCCAATCTATGGAGTTTTTCACAAGAAAACTCTTTTCCTATGGTTTTCTATTTCTCTGATGCCAGCCGCCCAGAAAACACCGTCATCAGTTCTCCCATTTTACATCACTCTGAGGTGTGTTATGAGTCATGGGTCAAGGGGTGTCATTTTAAGGATGAGTTATTCAAAGGCAAAAGTTCTCTTCATCTGTCTCTGTGAGCATCTCTGGAAACAGAAGTTTTCTCTTTGCTTCTTAAGGCCACAAATTTTCAACAACTCTCACTTCTCTGTTTCTGTTCCAGCATCACATAAGATCGCAACTACTTCACCATTTGTTTAAATCTATACTTTGAAATACTCTATTCCCCCCAAAATACTCTTTCATGAATTAAAGGAGTTTTTCAGAACACTATTGTCCTTCTCTATAGTTTTGGCAAAAGAATATTTCAGCTTATTAAAGCATCTCCTTATTTCTCTCCCCATCTGAAGCTTAATTCCTTTCCTCACTGTCTTTGATAGTTTATATTGTCTCTTTACATGTTGATCACTCTCTCTCTTCTTCTCTCTCTGGAAAAAAGGATTAATCTGCAAGTCTCATCTGGGTAGTGAAAGAGTTAAAATCTTGCCCAGGTTTTGTAGATGGTTCTGTGATCTCTGCCAGGGCAGCAGCTGGAGATGTCTGCAATGGAAGAGTTTTTTTCACGGCTGCTCTGGAGGAGTGTGGTCACTGTCTCAGCCTACTGCAGGTCAATGGCTTTCCCTCTCCTTACTCGACAGTCTCTGATAAAACTCAGCAATGGCAAAAACTGCAGCCGAGCCAGGGACCTGCCTGGCCCGGCCAGAGCCCGGGGGAAGCCCCACAGGCCCCATGTCCCGGCTGGAAGCCGCGGCAGGCCCGGCCCAGCCCCTGCCTGGGCCGCATGGCCTGGCCAGGGGAACGGGAGGGCAGCTAAAGCTCAGGTACCTTCCACAGCCAGAGAAAAAGAGACAAAGAAATTCCCAGGTTTAGGTCTTAAGGTGGTGTTCACAGGCTGATCTCACTTTTCAATGGTCAAAACTACTGTCAATTCTCAGAAATGGCCGCTTGTTGGCCAGGAGAAAAGCTCCCAGCAGCCTCCAGCAGTTTTAACTTACTTAGGTGTTTCTCTTTGTTTCCTTAAATGGCAGTCTATCACACTATCAAAGGTTGTGCCACCAGCTAATCTAGGTTTAAAACACTTTGCAGACACTGATAGAAATCAAAATGCAAGCCTGTTTTTAACTACCAAAAGAGAGTGTGGGTATTCCACCAAGTCCACTCCACACTTGAGCATTGTTGTTGATTTCACTTGCAAGGCGCTACTCCAGCAGTGCTGAGCAAGCAGTACAAACCCTCTAATAAAATGTTCTAATAAAGAAAAGTTCCAGTGAGTGGCAGGCACTTAGGCTGAAATGGGAGTATTGGTCACATGGGAGTATACGGTTGAAACAACGGTGTTGGCAGATGAAGATAAAAGAGACAGTGCCACCACTCTCATGGTGAAAACAGTGTGTTTTTATCTCAGAATAAGGCTACTCTGAAGGTTTTGCATTTGAATATTTTCACCCACATAGAGGAAAAGAAGTCTTTTCATTAAAGAGTCCCCATGTATTTTAAAAATGCTTTGGTACCTTACTCTAAATTTAATGATGCGAGTACATTTGCAGTGCACTCATTTGGTGCATGCATGCATACTTTGTGGAAAATGAAGTCATCAGCAGTTGCTTGGCATTACTGGATAACTAAATAGGTACTACAGCATTGTTGTGAAGAAGCTAAAACAGCCTGAGGCAGCCCTATTTTATGCATCTGAGTTTTCCCAAACTAATTCTGCATTCATGAACTGTTGCTATTTGTATCTGGAAGGATGAAGCTTCCAATTTTTTACCCTTTTCTCAGCCTCTCTGGAAAATTTCCCCATTTCCTCTGTTCAAATAAATGAAGTGGGAGTTACCCTTCATATGAAGATGCAGGGAGGGGATGATGTAGACGTGAGCACAAAGAGTTCCTCAAAGGGTAAATCACTTCTCAATCTGTCTTATGGTAGAAGCACTTTTCAGATGAATCATTACTAAAATACAGCTTCTCATGTATTCAGAGTAACTCAGTTGTTTAATTCACTAATGTATCCACTTGATGTCACTGTCACTGCCCTGTAGAATTGTTAATGTCAAAGGGTTTTCTGGTCACAAAGACTTTGCACCAATAAGTGACTGAGCTGCACAGACAGCCACCTTTTGGACCCTTCCAGGTAGCTCCATCAATGTGACAGTCCATTTTGTTGATGTGGACACTTCTACTTCCTTATCCTCTTCATTCATGTTTTGCATATCCCTGAAATACAAGTACTCGTTTTTCAAGGTTGTGTTTTCCTGCACAGAAAGGTTCAATCATTTTATTTTTCTTGTAAGTACGGAAAAATCCTGTAGCATTACTTTAATGGTCTGTTATTACTCATTTTGTAAGGATAATGACAACTTCTCAGAAGTCAATGAATGGTATTTAGTTAATTATTTATTAATGTCAGGAAGCTGAATCGGGGCAGGTTTAGGCTGCATATCAGGAAAAGGTTTTTCACCCAGAGGATGGCTGGGCATTGGCACAGGCTCCCCAGGGAAGTGGTCACAGCACCAAGCCTGACAGAGTTCAAAAAGAGTTTAGACAATGCTCTCAGGCTCATGGTGTGACTTTGGGGCTGCCCTGTGCAGGAGTTGGATTCAATGATCCTGATGGGTCTCTTCCTATGCAGCATGTTCTGAGATTCTGTGTTGCATCTCCTTGTACTCTTGCCATCATTAGAATTCTTAATTTTACGATGAATGAACTAGATTTTTCAGTTTTCCTTTCTTTTGCATTCCAGCATGCTTTTTTGTCTTCCTGCCATTTCCCATAATTTTGTTTGCCCTCAAAGAAGCAAAATTGTGATGTACATCTATTGCCTCTATATTTCTTTTCATAATGAAAAAAGATGTTTCAAAAAAATATATAAAACCTATTTTTTAGTTATTTTTGCATCCCTTTCTCCTAGAGATATCAGACTGAGAGATCATCATGTGAGGGGGAGTAGAGCATTTAACCACTTTGAGCTGGGATTTAGGCAATCATCCACAGCAAAACACAGCTATTGCATGTGAACTGCTCCTTGCCAAAGCCCGTTGGCCAGGATCGAGTTCTCCAGGGACAGCTGTATCCTGGTTTAACAGGCCTTGATCCTTTCACTGTTGTCTTCTTGCTGCTCAGGTCATAAACACTTTCTGTCAGTCTGTAGTTCTGTCTTCAGTGCCAGAATAAAGATCTGACCTGACAAAACATTTCAATATGTTCTTTGCTCCTTGTTCTGAGTGTCAGTGTTCTTAGCTGTCCTCCTGCCCCCTCTCTAATGCCACTCTGTTGGAGCCCTTGGAAGGGCTGGAAAGCTAAAGAACTGGCATGTGGGTCTGCATATTTGTACACGGGACGTTATTATTTTTGTGCACATAGGTATTATTGTGGGGGCTGGAAAAGAAGATTGTAAGCATTTCATGGAAACATGCACTCAGAGCCAAATCCTCATTAAAAACTGCCTTAGCATCCAGGCCAGGAGAGAATTGCAAGCACAAAGATTATTTGTGTATACTGCACTTTCAGAGGGTTACTGAGATTCATGTTCCTTTCTACAACATCTCAGACAGTCAAGCTTTGCTCTAAGAGGAATAGCCAAGATTTTCCCCTGTGGAGCTACAACAGCTTTACACTTCCCCAGAAGACCAAAGCAACCTTAAAACTGGTGAAGCAGGAAATAAGAGGATTATATTATTTCAAGAGACAACTTGGAGATGGCATTCTCAAAATCAACACCTCACTTTGCTGCCAAAACAGGATGCATGGCAATGGTGCTGCTCGCCCCAGTTCACAGTGCTCAGCTCTTGCACTGCTGCCCTCCAGGCTGTTGGTTGCTGGTGTTATTTAGAGCCATCCTTATGCTTGGACTGCAGAGCACTTGCTTGGCATGCAGCCACTCAAGGGCTCTGAAGATAGCAGAGGCCAATGCTTCTGCCCTCAGCTGTGAGCTCAGGCCCTAGCAAATGATCAAGATCAAAGGTTTTGTCTTTTTTTTTTTTCTTTTCCAAGCTTGGGGGCTAAACTCTTTCTTGTGCAAGGACTCCCTTCAATATATTCTTAAGGGCTGTGTTAAAGGCATTTCGCTCCCTCCTGTGGATAACAGTAATTACCGAGTTGTGCTGAACTGTAATTTTGAAATAGACCCTTAATGGATGACTGTAGCAGTATACCACCATTCCCAAAATTTACCCTCCATCCCACAATGTGAATAAGAGAAGGACCCACATGAAAGAAAATCAAGTCTGGCAGGCTTAGGGTGAGTGTGATCTCCTTTCTTCCTTCAATATATTAATTCTTTATAAGCTATTTGTGGCCTTATTAGCATCCCTTTGCACTATGTGAGCAGCACAAGGAAGCTGGAACTAGGGAGAGTCTGGTTCATTGCCATGAACAGGGCAGCAGATGTAGCACTGTCCTCACAGCAATCTGCCTTGCTGCCATGTCAGCCAGTAGCAGCTGCAAAGATGGCAATTCTCCATGTTTCACTCTGTTCCTCACTGAGGTGTGAACTTGCACACCCAGATAATGCTGTTAAAATGTTAGTAATGATAGGGTTGGGATTTATTCCATTACTCTTGTGTCTACAGTCTTTTTTTGTTGGACTGAGGGTAAAAAAAGAGGTGAAATCTGAAAAGAGGAAAACTTATTTTTGAACATTATAGAGAAGAAAGAAAGAATTAATCAGTTTTAAAATCTTATCCATGCAGGAGAACGAAACTTCTTAACACAAGTCAAAAGCCAGTTGTACACCAAATTTTATAGATGACGTGTTACGTCTAGCTCATCCATTACAGGTTTCTGCATGACCTGCCTCACTGTGCTTCTCAATGCAAAGGTTCTGACTCATAAGACAAATCTTCCTCCGTGGAAAGTAAATTCTTCAAGGCTTCATCTGCTCTGCAAGGCCTGGCCCACATATCAAGGAATAACAGACAGGTTTTGAAAGGTATGCTTATAGAGGTGCATCACATAATGTTTTCTGAACACTGTCAATTTATTTTAAGGATTCGTTAGGTTTTTCTTCCCTGCATTGATGGGATTTCAGAATACCCTGCTAACAATGCCTTGGCTGTCCCCAAGGTCTGACAAAAGCAGTTTAACTCTTAGCCTGATCTTAGAGACAAAATAATGAGTTTAAAATGTTATGAGAAAAATGAATTTTATGCATATTTGGGTAGAAAAGATTAAGTTGGATGTTAACACACTTTAACAGCATATTGTCTCTACTGACCCCAGCAGAGGGAATGGCTGCTATTAAAAGCTGGCCATAGAGATGGGGTGTGTTCTTCTGTGCCTGCTGGAAAAGTTTCCCAATGGAAGGGCTTGTCAAGCACAGGAACAGGCTGCCTAGGGAAGTGGTTGAGTCACCAGCCCTGGAGGTATTTAGAAGACATCTAGATATGGCACTTTGGGACAAGGTTTAGTGCTGGGCTTGGCAGTGCTGGGTTAATGGTTGGGCACAATGTTCTTACAGGTCTTTTCCAACCTAAATGATTCTGTTTAACTGACTCTCTCCATAAATAACATCAGCTAGTCTTTTAGCTAGTCCTGTCTCTTGCATGATTATCTCAGATTTCCTTGCTGCTGTGTAACCACCAAATATTTCCCTCCAGGTGTTTACAGTTAGAAAGGACACTCATAAAACCACCTTCAAAAATCTGAAGGGGGAGTAGCTAGAACAATTTTGTTCATTTTTTCCCCCTCATGCTTTTGTGTGAGAAATGAGCTGCAAGGGGCAGCTAGGAGCATGCATAAACATAGTCTTGAAGAAGTGATCAGAAATCTTTTTTTCTAAATTGTAAAAAAGTTGTGACCAAGCTATTGATCAGTCTTTCACCAGTTCAGATGTAATTCTGGGTCCTAAACTGGTCAGCAGCTTTATGAAAGCAGCAGCTGAGGTGCTTTCTTTCAGCCAACAGCAGCCTCAGGAGCTTCAGATCTCTCCAGCTTACAGCTGCTTCCATGTAGATTTTATTTGTTCCCTGAAGAACAAATAAAACTGAATCCGTTTCTTGTTCTGTGAGGCAGCAAAGGTCTGTGTGCTGCAGTATTAGGTATACCATGAGGAGAAGAGGAATTTCTGCTTCCAAAAAAGCAAATGCTTGTGAGTATCTGAGCCAGGCCAGAGAGAGGTCACTCAGATCTTCAGGTTTTCCAAACTCTCACATGCCCTACAGCCTCTGGCACCAGAGAATGCAGCAATGTAATGCAGCATGAAGGAACTGTGAGACTTTAAGAACCAGTGAGGCAAAACGAGAGTGTGAGGGGGGCAAGCTCACACCGTACCTTCTGCTGGGTGCTGGCGCTTGAACTCTCAGCAGGAAGGACAGACATTCCTTCATAGGGAGCCCCCTCTGAAGTCACTTGTAACTGGAAGCAAGACCAGGCAGCACTTCTTGGAGTACATCTGCCAGGTGGGCTGTGCCCTCCTGGGTGACTGCACAGCCCCTCAGTGGCTCTGGGAAGGCTCAGATGAGCTCTCCTCACGGCCCAGGCCTGGCCAGTCCTTATAAACTCTCACATAGCTCTGCCCTCCTGCAGGAGCTCTTTTCCCGCGTGCCTTCCCAGGACAGCTCTTCCCGTTAGGCAGAGCCAAGCAGCTGCACCTTCAGCAAGCTGCTTCCCGGCCACCTGCTGCCCCTTTTGGTGGTCCAGCTGGTGAGCATTCCTAGGCTTTCACCCCATCGGCCTCTCCTTACCCTCGAGGTGGTGATATGTTCTCAGAGGGGGCCTCAGACCCATGGCTAATGAAGCAAATTGCTCTTGGAACTATTTCCTGAATATTGGCAGCCTTGTTCCTTTGCATCTTAAAAACAAACCCAGATTTTTAATATCACTGAGCACAGTTTGTAAACTTGGGACAATTCTTGCATGTCAAAAGTAGTCATGCTACTACTGTATGACACAATGATTGTTTCTTAAATCCCCAGAATGTACTGGAGCTCCCTAGTTTGTTTTAAAACCCCTTCTTTTTGTCTCAATGCCCTTAACAAAGGATCTAAACAGTGGCTAAGCCCTTTCCAAGGTAATTCCTTTCCCAGTTTCCAGAAAGCAGACGTGAAGACCTCCCACCCTGCAGCCATTATCCCCACGCCAACCAGCGTGACCCCATGGCACAGCCACTGCTCCTCATAAGGGAGCTCACCCTGGAGGCTGCTCACTGCCCACACTTTAAATGCATGCTCTGAACATTTCTATTTTTCACATACAGCCTTACTACCACCTAACTGCTCTGGCTGAGAGGTGGCTGCAAATCAGGGCTAAAATTATTTTGGATGTTTCAACACTGAAACATTGGGAGGTAAATGTATATAACCTTCAGCCTGCTTTTCTTTATCCTGATCAGGTGCTGTTTAATGAGGAAGGAAAGCCCTTCTGGTCAAGCTGAGCCATCCAGGGTGGAACCCCTCTCCTGCCAGCAAGTTAAGCTTCTCCTGAAAGTATTCTCCCAGTCTCCTCAGAATGAACCACCACACCAAGGACAACCCATTGTGGCCAGGCTGGTTAATTGAGTTGTGAAGAGCTTGTATTTTGACAAGGTCATTAAGGTAAGCAGAATGGCTGGAGATTTTTCTTTATCTTGTAGTCAAATTTGGGGAAGTCTATTTAAAAACCTTGGTTGTTTTCCTTGCTCCCCCCTGTTAAGGAAGAAATGTGTGTCCCCTTTGGGACATGTTGTGAGTGGATGGATATTTTGCTGTGGTTTTAATATGGAAAATCCAAGGTTGGAAAACAGTATGCTTGACTTTAGAAATTTTGGCTTATGCTTTTATCAGAAAATATATTGTTGTGCTGAATTCCCTGACAATATACAAATACTGTAAACGTTTTTTTCTTGGTTGGCAACTATATTTGTGTCACTAAGTAGCAGGACCACAGATGAAATCCTGGAAAACATTGTGAATGATTAGAAAAAAAAAATAAAATTGATTTTTCCCAAGATACCCAAAAGCAAGGATTTATTTAATTTTTACCTTCCAGTTTTGTGGTTAATCTGAGCTTTCTGGCTGACTTTTTATCTTAGTTGTGCTGATCTGTTCTGGGTTGTTTGGGTTTTGTTCTATTATATTTTTAGCTGCTGCTTGGGCATATTCAACCTCTAGCATAAATCACTTATTGTATTTTGAAAGTTGGATAATGTGTTTAATGCACCCAACATTGGAAATACACATCTGTTTTGATGTTAGGTGCATCATGGCAGTAAATAGTGTCATTTATCTTAATACTTTTCACTTCATATATAAATGAGTAATGAGTTTACATCCATAGAGGCATTTGTAAGCAGCAAGATTTGGTGGTGGTTTTCTTTTTTTTTTCTTCTGGGTTTTTACAGCGCACTGTAATATATTTTTAGTGTTTTTTTAAAAATTTCTGGGAATTCATTAGATTATCTCTGCTTTCCCCCAGATGAAATGTCTCCACCCTGCCTCCAGTCAGGCTGCACTTTATACTTTGTGCCTAGCACAGATGTTTCTGTGGTTTGTGGTGCTGCATTCTTAGCGTTCATCACCAATTGAACTTACTCTGTCCCTGGCCTGTCTGAGCCCAGAGCTGCCATGTATGTGTGTCTGCTGAGGGGGGAGGCTGAGGGCAGCTATCCTGCTTTCCACTTCTTAGCTGATGCCAGTTCAGCGTGGGAAGGGAATGCAACAATCTAGTTATTGGGTTAAGTACCAAAGCTGCAATTTTTATTGAAATACAATAATTCAGGCATCAGTGGCGCCTGGCAGATAATAGACCCTGTGGTAGTGAGTGTTCATAAAGCTTGAGGCCACCACATGCCCTGGGCTGCAAAGCAAAGTGACCCTCAAGAACCCTGCCCCTTGCTGCCCTTCTGTCTCCCAAACCACAATATTCTTGTCAAGCTGTTTAACAAGAATCATATTTTCTCATGGTAAATTGTACCCATGCACTATTTTACACTCTTCCTCCTTCTCCCTTTGTCGGGATAAAGGGCTAGACGAAAGCTCTTGGCTTCTGAAACGGTCTGTACTATCATAGGTATATATTTAATATTGTTCTGTTTAAAAATATAATGAAACCACATTATAAGATGGAAAGAAAATTGTGTTGCTTGCTCTCTTACAGGATTCCTAGATTTCTGAGTCTCAGATACTTGGCTCCAGTTTGCAGACTGAAGTTATTCGGCCCATCACCCATTTCTTAATATATGAACACTGGCCTCCAGCTTAATCAACTCTTTTGTCTCCTTGGTGTCTACTAACAATGACATGTTAGGAAGCATTCTTTTTTTCCACCTCTTTCTACTAAACATACCAAGACCTTTAATTCCCACAAAGTGTCCCTGCTGCATAAAACTGAGTAAGAGGTTTGTGGAGTCAGGCAGCACCTGGCCTATCATCATCATCACATCCTTCTAATTTAATTTCTGGCTTCTGCAGTACTGAGGAAGGTATTCCTTCAGCTCGTAATCTACTGCTAGCAGATAAATTCCTTGATAATGAGAATCTTCATCCTACTTTCAAAGATGATTGTGAATGCCTCTCCCTGCAGAGGCAGTCCTCTCAGATCATAAACCAGATGTGATGCTAAAGGCACCATTTGATGTTGGTACCAACCCAACCATTACTATTTGCTTCCTAATTTTGGTTTTTACACACTGTCAGATTTGCATCTCTAATTGTCACTAAATTAAGAAAATTAAATTAACAGCACCAGACTGTGTGGGAAGGGAAAAGAGGAATAGGATATGTTCTATGTCTCTTTTCAGTTGGCTTCTATTTTCTTGTAATTAATCACTCAGATTGTGGTGACACTCCTGGAGACCATCCCATATTTTATATAGTTTTTATATATATTTACATATGTGTGTATATTTTTCTTCTTTTATATATATAAAATAAATGTGTGAATATGTATAGAGGGAATTAGAAGCTATCTCTCTGACATCAGTACCTTACCACATGTAGCTCATGGTTCATAGTAGATGAATTAGAATTATATAATTTTCTGTCACAGAGACTGAACAGCACTTGACAGTCTCAGTTCTATCCCTGTTTTCCCTGTACATTTTTGGGATATGCCATGTGGTAGTGGCATCATCCCAGAGAATCCATAAGTGCTTCTGTTGGGCCAACAGACATCATACAGAGCAGATTTGTCATTACAGCCAAACATTTTCATTTTTTTAACAGCTCAGTATCAACATTTCAGGAAGGTTGTACCAATGAACCAGCATAGAGCTCCAGAGTATCCTGAAAATGGGTAAATGTCAAGCTTATCTTTTTGGTTAAACCTTAAGGGGTGCAGCACTCCCATGGGTTGGCGTTTCCGGTCACTCAGGTACTTGCATCTCAGACCAGCTGAATTCAGGGGAGTGCAAACCACCCTGACACGATGGATGTGCAAGCTCCCAGATGAAATGAGTTTGGATAACCTTGGTCCCATATTGTGCATTCAATAAAACAGCAGTGCACTGGCACCAGCTTCTCACTTCCATCTGTAAGAGGCCCACAGTGCAGAGGGAGAAGAAAGAAATCTCTCTCAGGGGCCAGCAGTGGCCTGAGTGTGATGCTCAGCAATGGGATGTATCGATGGATGTTATGACAGGCTCATTGTGCAGCTGCTCTCATTCTTTCTAGTGTACCCAAAGAGAAAAGGGGGAAAAGGCTTGTGTAGGTGTTATTGAATGGCACCTCTTGGTAGTGTCAGTGACTGTGAGATCCGCTCCTGCAGCCAGCAGCGTGTAGGCAACTGATGACCCTCTGCCTGGAGCCACAGAGAAGTGCATGGGCTTCAGTGTGGGCAAAGCAGCCTGGCCATGGAGTATCAATTTCAGGACCAGAGCCTGGAAAGAGATTTATTTTTTTTTTTTTTACATCTTTAATGCACTTTGAAACCTGTAAGTAAAGCAGAGTAAATTAATTAATGAACTAAAGATACCTGGGGATTCAGATGTTGCTATGTGCCTCTCTAGTCCTGTTTAAATCAAAAAGCATTTCTGCACCCTAGCATCAAACTAGGCAGGCCAAAAGCATGTGATGTTTTTAGTGGGGCTGCAGCACACTCTGCAACAGTACTTCTTCAAGAAATGTGGTGTTGTTCATCCTGCCACTGTACATATGCATACTAATATAGATTTGCCTGGATCTTTTATTCTTTGTTAATGGATAGTGACTTCATTCTCTATTGTATAAAAATGTCTCTTGACTATATTCCTTGAGCTATGAAGCAGTTTAATTTTTTTTTTCACCTATATCCTGATGGACAGCAAAATCCAGGGTGTGACAAATGGCACCTGACATCCAGGAAGGAATATATCCTTAAGAATAAATCCATATCTCCAAACTCTCTCTAATTTTCTGGGACAGCCTTTCATTCTAGATCCATATCTAGTGCAGTTTCACAAAGACTAGATCTTATTTCTCAGTTCCTGTGAATTACAAGCATTACAAAAGTTCAGTTACAAAACTAAGTTTCTGTTTGCTTCAAAAACCTGGCTGAAGTTCCTAGCCATTCCTGTGTATTTAGTTTCAGAATGCAAAATGTAACTTGGAAATAAATCCATAATTTGCATCAGAGAGCAAAAGGCAAGGAAATTACTCATCTAGTGGTATGTTTTGTATGTAGCCCAAGAAAGCCATGTTTTTTGTTCAAGTAAGATGTACATTTTAGGGTGGAGAAGGTACACAAGAAAGGCTAGATTGAGGCATTATAGTATTTGAGTATAAACTTGCTGTGTTATTACTAGATTTACTGGAATATTGAGCTTTTAGCAGTTGTTATTGAAATGCTGGGGAGGGAGAGAAACTGATCCTATTTCCCTTAATTGCTTGACAAAATTTGAAGAATTCCTTAGTTTGAAGAATTCCTTAGTTTGAAGAATTCCTTAGTTTAAAATGGCCAAAAGTTTTGCATAGGGGCAGATTGCAGTGGCTATAAACACTCATCCACACTCCATGTTTTTTAAATCTCTCATTACAATATTGTATCAACTGCTGTGATAGATGGACATTAATTTCTTTGGTGCAGCTATAAATCACTCTTTTTATAACACTGAGAACGCTTCATTCCCTGCTGCCTTCTTATGTAGGTCCTAAGTTTTCTAATTGAAGAGGATTTTATGTTTCCTCATCTCTCTCTCTAATTTGGGTGATATCTGTGGTGTGGGTTTGTGGTTCATCATTATTTCATCACAGCGTTTTGGAGCTACCCAAAGTTTTGAAATAAAAAGGAAAAGGTAACAGGGGAAAATTGATCCACCTATAACAGAAGCTGGAAGAGACCATGTAGAAAAAGTGCCACAGGTCTTTCACAGAATACATTCAAACAATATTCTGCTTCTTTCTCCGGATTTCTCTGTGTCTTTTTCAGATGCAGATTTCTTTGTCTTTGATTAGCAATGAGTTTCTGACTGGTATTTAAGGGAAGAAACTTAGAGTGCAGGTGTTGCACAAGCCATACATGCTCTGCCTTGAAAAACCTGTCAGCGGTTTGCAAACATGAATACAACAGAAGGGATGTCTGAGAGGTGGGTCAGAAGTTAACAGGATTTTGCCCTACTATGGAAACTTAAGCCTCAGATCGGAAAGTGTTTATGTGATATCACAGTTTGAGTGACAACTGTCAATAGGTGTTGGATGGAGGTGAGGTCAGTATAGATTTTTTTCAAATGCTGTCTGCTGGTATTGCCTGTCATGAGATAGCTGTCATTTCCAAATCACTCCATACATTCCATAAATGTAAGGCATCAGCATGCTGGCAGAAACACTGAGGCAGCAACTGTTACGAATTTATTTCATAGCGACGGTGGTATTCTTCAAACTGTAGTGAATGTAAATTTTCTACACTTATAAAATATTTGGGGGGACCCATAGATTTAGTAAAAGCATTAATTAAGGTATTTTACTTAAATTTGTGTGTGTTTGGTAAATTTATGGTGGGCAAATCGGTTCTAAGACTTTTAATTAAGTATCCAAATGTATTTTATGTTTCTTTTAATGGACAGAAAATGACTTTTGCTCAAACGGATTTCATTGTACAGTGTTATGCATTTTTCATCTGATGTGGGGAAAAAATCAATTATTTTAAGAGTTCTGTTCTTCTGGCAGTTCATTTAAGTGAATTCTTACTGTGTTAAATGATCATCAGTATTTTCTTTTTACGTAGCAACTCTTGTAAAAGTATTGTAATGCACACAAAGAAGTGTAATTTGCCATCACGTAGAGAACATTAGTCTTGTGCCTTTTATGGACTCATGAAGCTCTCAGTTTCAGCCACAGTGCTTTAATTTCTATTTGGGTAAAGTTTGTGGGGAAATGAAAATGAAAGATTAAGTAATAGAAAATTGTTCACAGATTTGAATATATCTTTTATTTATTGCAGCTAAGGGGCTGTAATTCTGATGAACCCATTTGTCTCACTGTAGTTCCAACAAGTCCAGTAGAATAAGTGATTAATTGCTTCCATCTGACCTCAGAATCAGGTACGCAATAGTTACTATGTACTTTGGGTTATGCAGAAATATTTGTGTTGAAAGTAACACCTAGGTAAATGCAATAAAACTTGAAAGAAAATTAAATCTTTGTTGCTACTGAATTATGGTTTTGACAAACACATGAGTAAAAGATTAATTTGACATTTTGTCTAAGATTCTGAATTTTATCTTCCAAAACCACAGAAAGAAGTTGGAGCTTCTTATCTCACTCTGGATTTCTTAGCTCAGGGGCTGTTGCAGATGGTTGGTTTCATCAAATCATATGTTACTTGATGTTTGCCCTGGGGTGAGGGTCTACAACTCTAAGAAAAATGTTTTTAGAACAATAACATGTTTTTCAACTGCCTTCACAACTACAAAATGAGAAAGGTAATTCCTAACAATGACAAACACAGCAAGCTGCAGTAAGTCTTACATGTGTGCGTGCAAAGTATTCTTCTAACATGGAAACATCTCAGTTATAAGCACACCAAGTTTTACATCCTGCTGACTATCTTTGGTTTGTTATTAAACTTTGTATTTGCAGTAATTATACTATTATAAGGCATTTTAGCAGGAGTGAGCCTTTTTAAAAATATTTAAAGCAATTTTCCAAACATGAAAATAAGTTGGAGACATGAATTTTTAATGTATTTCCAAGATAGTGTTTTCAGAACTTTGAGTCACTCTTCCTAATCCTAATTTTCTGTGAACAGTCACAAACAAAATGTTGGGTACACAACAGCAGTCCCTTTAGAATAAAAGTACTGCTACATATGTAGAAATTCGGAGGTTGGGTTTCTTGTTTTGTTTGGCTTTTGCTTTTAAAAAGATGCAGAACTCTGGCTTGGGTATGGTGCAGGTTCTTTCAGGTTTTATTTTACAATGTTTACACTGGAGCAGCTGAGGAAGAAGCAGATGTCCAAGGGTTGCAGGCTCAAGTGGCCTCATGATTCATGGAGAGGTGGGGTCAGATGTTCCTGTCCCAGTGATTCATCCCTCCTCTGTCCTGGCAACCCACTCTGTGGCATGGCCAGAGCTGAGGGCCTGGTACCATGGTTTAAATCATTATTGATTTCAGTTTACATGAATATCCCTGGCTGTGAACTGCTGTGGCTGAGGGCTCTGATTCACGGTCTCTGTCAGGCTCAGAAGTGGTGTCTGAGGAGCTTTCTGAGCACAACAGCCTCTTTACCAAGTGCCATACAAATTGGGTCTCAGATCCTGGATTACTTTGCTACCCTTTTTGTGTTCTGCTCAGTATTTGAATGATGGAGTATAAAACAGACAAAAAAATACAGTTGAAAAACTGTTTGAAATAAAGATCTCACAGAGCAGAAAACATTCATATAATGAGAAAAAAAACCAAAACAGGGCAACAGGCATGTGTTCAAACCCTTGATCATTTCAAGAAACTGCAGTTACTTTTTTGTAAGCTCTTGTAAATGCTAGAAATATTCTGGTGGAAGAACCTTACTTACATCTTGGTGGGAAAAAATAAAATGGCAGAAGAAATTATTTTTTCATGGAAGATCAGAAATTTTATTCTGCCAGGTTCTTCCTATGGTCAAGAAGATTTTTCTTTCAGCAGAAAGGGATTCAGACAAACTTTGCAAAAGTATATGCCTAAAAGTCATGACGGCCACTGTCTAACAGAAATAAGTGTGTGCTGGGGGAGGATTGTTTTTGCAAACCAGTCTTTTATTGAGTCCAAGAGTCCAGGGTCCATCAATCTAGTAGTGGTGACAATCTCACCTGTCCATAAAACCACATACAGGTAAAATAAGTAGATGGCAGCAACCTGCTGAGTAGATTAGATAGAATATGGACCCTTAGATTTGTGCAAAGGTTGTGATATCTTCTAGACTGAGCTGAAGATTCAAAGGGATTTTTTCCAGATTTGTTATTTCTCCATGACAACACCTCACAATTCCAGCTACCCAGAATTCATGTGCCTTCCAAACTACAGTGAGCAAACAAAACAAAATTTGTTTTGCCATGTCCCCCTGGCACCCCACACATCTTAAAAGGACAATTCTTCAGTGCCCAGGCAGAAAAGTTTGTATATTTGATTATTAGCCTTTTTAGACAGCTATTTAAGATGATTCCATATTCTTTCATTACATAGGATGAATTTGCAACCCGACAGACCACTCTTAGTCATGGCTGTATGATGGCCAGTGCACCTGAGCAGACAAGAAATTGGATTATACCTCAGGCTTCCGTTTCCTCCTTTGCTCTGGGGCAGAACCTTTCTCACCTCCTGCGAATTTCTCTGTTCCCGTCGTGCTGGGCCTTTCAGTCGGCATGCAAAGAGGTGCAAACCCAGGCTGTGCCCATACTTCTTCCCTTCCCATGGATTTCCTCTGCCTCTTTCTGTCCCTCTGAGACCACCTGGAAACAGTCCAAAGGAGAACAGTAAGGCTGTCAAAATTATTTTAACAAAATAAGGCCTAAATTAGAGGAGTGTAAGAGTTGTGTGGTTTAGTAGAGCAAAGAGAATGGGAAATGGAGGAGCAAAGGCAGGATGTGGTAGCAGTCTTCAAATCTTTAAAAGCCTGCAGCAGAGGTTGAGTCTGTAAATTACCTGGGTTTTTTCTCAGGTCTACAACAGGTGAGAGGCAGTGGTTAAAGTGCAATAAGACTTCAGAAAAGCTGTCTCATGTTTAAGGTAGTTGGGCAGTGGGACAAACAGGCTGTAGCATCCCCATCGTTGAATGCTGTTACCAAGATTTCTGGACGTTCTTCTGTCAGCAACAGATGATTCTGCTTTGGGGCAAAGGAATGGAGAAAGTGATCTTTTGGGAAGGTCCTGACTTGTTCTAATCCAGCAAATGAGGTCAGGAAGGGGGTTGGAACAGGGGGTTGATATGGCAGGGCCATGCGCAGAGTAAGATGCAACTAGGCTGCATGGAGATCAGTATTGTTGATAATTCAAGTATGCAATAAGCCTGTGCAAAATACTGGTTGGGCATCATGTGTCTTTACAGTCACATTTCTGTCCTGATACTAATGTCACTCATCATTAGGGAAAGGGCAAGAAGATGTAATTTCTTTCATTCTTGTAATGCAACTATTAGATGTGAGAATTGCAGCCCACAGCTTCCACATTTCTAACCTGCTACTGCACTTCATGTGGAGGTATCCTTGACCCCCCTGGAATGGGTTGGTGACTTCCTGCATTCTTAGTGGTATCTTGACCTGCTTTAGACTTGCATCTTATTTACGGGTTTATTTCAAAGTGCTGGTTTTGATGTACAAAGCTGGTTTTGGATTTGATCTTGTATATCTCTGAAATTACCTGTCTTTTGTGTTTTGCTTCAAGAGTTCAAATTACCTAGAAATTTTTAAGTTAAGGTGCCTTAAGCCCTACACCATAAGATGCTGATGGTAGGTTACACTGGCTGTGTAATACCTTTCCTCGGTCTGTGTTGCTCTTCTGGATACCTTTTCTTTTTTACTGTAAAGCAAAATAGATGCACAGAGGAGCTCTGTTTTATTTTCTTTGATTAACCTGAAATCTGCCTCCATGTCAGATGAATTCAGGCAGCTGCTTTGGTTAGGTTTTTGCATTTTATTGTAAACACATTCTTAAACATTCCATGTGACTCATTAAGTAAATAAGAGTAAATGGACTAATCAAGTAAATAGGACTAGTCATGTTGTAGGTAGCAGTACACTGTCTCATAGTGTTTGTTGGAGTTTTGAAATCTCTTTGTAGTGTCACCTGAAATCTTTACCTGGACATTTAAACATAACCTTTTCTCATGGACAATTGGAATAGAGCACTGCCAGCAGCAGGTGTTAGAATGCACTAGGAAGCCAAGCAGCATTACACATGATGGTGGTTTACAGATTTTTTCAGTTGCCTGAGTTTCTGAAATGAGCCAATTTACTGTTGGCTAAAAGCTGAAAGGCTCATCCACATCACGAGAAGATAATTCCTCTGTCCTGGGACTGGAGGTCTCTGAAGAGGAGCAATGTCAGGAATACTCACATGGTGTGCGTAAGGCAGTGCTTCTCCAGGAGCAGATTTATAATTTACCTATTCTAGCCCTAGGCTTTGAGGATGAAAAGTTCTCCACAGCAGTGGAGTTTCATTATGGAAATAGAACAAAGTATTTGCTGATTAGTGACGTTCTTTGGGTGTGTTTATTTACTGGTGGCACACCTTTCTTCTCTTGAGGAATGACAGTGCTTTCTGGAGTCTTGCTGCAGCCATGCTGCTTCCCAGGGGCTGCTCCAGCCATTCATTTCACTGGCTCTTTAAGGAAGTTTTATGTATTGGTCTGAGGAGCTGGTGATGACAGGGATTTTTTTTTAAAAAATGCATACCAGAAAATGTTTACTGCCAACTCTAAAGTTGAAAAAGGTTTGTTCCAGTGTCATTTATTTTTAAGGGGGAAAGGGAAACAAAACCTTCAGCTAAATTCATATGTCCTGGAGCTGCTATTATTTTATAGACTATTTTAATCTCAGCACAGCACATTCCTTAGGTTTTTCCCTGGGCAGTTTTTGTTTTTTAACAATGTGAATTACTCCAGACAAAAAGAGTGACATCCTTGCAATTGCAGCTCTTCTGCATGTTTTGGGATATATTTGCTTGAATAAAAACAGGAATTAGAAAAAAAATAAATATTGAAACAGATTAAGGATTTCAGAACTTGTTCTTCTTGAATATTCATATTGACAAGAACTCTACCATGCTAATACATATCAATTGTCTTTTTTTTTTTTCTAGTTTTTCAGTCTTTGATCCTTTTGTTTGGGCGTTCTCTTAGATTACATATTCTCCAAGCTGCAAATGTTAACAAACTTGCACAGGAGAAAATAGAACAAGTAAAAATGAAGAAGGGGAAAAAAAAAAATCCTTTCCTGTCTCTACAGCTGGCAAGGACCCCTAAACAGCAGGACCAAGCTGTTCTTCTCTGTGTGAGAGGAATAACTTGATGGCTAGTTCAGATTCAGCAAGACAGTTTAAGCAATGCTCCCAAACCGCTTTGATGTAACAGTTCTTCATTACCAAAAAGAAAAGGCGGCAATCTACTGCTCTGGCTTCTGGCACGTGTTAACCAGCCAGGCCATGTGGGGAAGGAGCAGGGTAGAGTTGGGGAAGACTGGCAGAGCCAGTTGTGCTATCGTTGCTCCTGTCGCTTCCCATGTGCCTGGAAAGGGTCCAGAAACATGCAAGAAACATCTGACCTCAAGATATCAATGAGCACTTCAAAGTGCCGATCTGTTCATTCATTCTGACTGTCATCGTGGCCAAGGCATTGGGAAGATGACAAACCTGATCAGGACCATGCTGTGTATGTTCTCTGAGATAAGGCAAATGGGAAAGCTGCATAATTGTGCTGACAACAGTGATAAACCTTGCTCCTCCCATGCTAATAATATTGTGACTGAATAATGGAATTCATACCAAATTCATGCTCGCTTTAGACACTCAGAATTGGATTAAAAATGCTATTTAACAGTTAAATGCAGCCAATTCCTGTTTTTTTCAAACTGATAATTCGAGTAAGATGTGGCCAGTTAACACTGGGGGGGCAGGGAAGACTCTCTGTGTTTGAGTTGTTTTCTCACCCATGTTAGAAAAGCCCAGGTAAATTTCGCATAGTTTTATGACACTCTTAAATCGCAGGTGTGACCATTCTGGCCAAGAAAATACAGGCAGAGAAAAAGCTGAACATCTTGGTAATGGTTGAGGATATGCATAAAACCAAACTGTTCTTGCCTTGTCTCTAAAATACCAACTTCTCAACAGTTTTACAGAACTTTTGAAAAGCTCTCAGAGTGAAAACTTCAGTGTTTGAGGAGACCTAGCATCATAACATCAACTGCATGGGTTCTGGTGGCTGCTCTTGGTATGATTCAGCAGTGTATGGGCAGCATTTTTGAGCTTTTTCTGGTGCACTGGATGAAAGGAGACAACTTTTTGTTCAAGCCTTGTTAAGTTTGCTGCTGCTAGGAAGAGAATTAAATGGGTAATGTGAGTTTTGCTCAAGGCCAGAGCCCTTGATAGAGTAAATCAGCTCCCTGTATTGCAATGACTAATACCATTGATTATCACCAGCTGAGAAGTGGGCCCCAAAGAGTATAAAACAATAGTGAATTAGAATGAGCAATCTATTTTCATATATCCAGAATGATTATGTCTCTCTAGAGATGGAGCCAGGCAGAGTTACAGTCAATTATCACTAGTTCCTTTTCATTGGAAAAATAAGATAGAAATTGTTACATCCATACATCTTTGTGCTTTTTTGTATCAATACTGTTTGTAGCTTAAAACTAACAGATACTCTGGAAATCAAAATGCTATCCACTTAGATAAACAATGTACACTTCTGTGCTTATATCATTAAATTCTTCTTTCCATTTATTTGCCATCGCATGCTTGATCTTTATTTGTTTTCCTTAGAAATTCAGCCTTATTTACACTATTTTGTGCTTCTCATACCAATTTTTTTAAGTTACACCTGCAGATTTTTATCTGCTTTCCCTCAGCATAAAAGCCTTGGGATCAGCACTTTTCCATTCTCCCATGAAAAGTGATGAGGTCTTGCAAGGGCTTAAGTCATATGATCTGTCTCATCACTGCCTCAACCAGACACCAGGAGCAAGAGCATAAAGCCAGAGCTGTTTTGGCAGCACTTTCCTGAAGTCCCCGTGCAGATGCTCCGCATGTTTCACAGTAGAATTAGTAACAGCAATCATTGTCGAAGGCCGAAAATGTCCCTGTTAGGGACAGCTCCTGGCAGCGGGCGGTGACAAATCTGTTCCCTTCACCCAGCACCGTGAGATGTCCACGCGCCGCGAAGCCGCCGGTTCTGAGACACTAAATCACATCCTGGGAACAAGCACGACTTGGCCCTGGTACCCGAGGCTCTCCTTGCCTGACATATTACACTGTCAGGCTTTACAAGGCACAGTAGATCTCTGCATTTGGACTCTGCTGAACACCCCACTCTCTCTCTTTAATTTGTCAGATGAAGTTCTCCGTATTCAGAGTACATGTAATCCTGATCTGTACATAGAGAATTTAGTAAGAGTTCACTTAAAATGTGTGGCTTGAATAGATAAGTAGCCTTTTCTGAAGCGTTCTGTGATGAATTTTAAACAGTGGCACTGACTTGTACTGTTTGAAATAAATTTGAAATTCCTTCTTCCACCTGAAACAAAAAATGGCTCAATAACTGTTTGCAACTCCAGGTAGCATCCTTAAAAGTACTGCTTTCAGTATGAAGTTGGATATCTTGCACGTAACAATTCCACTTTAAATTTCTCAGCCTCAGCTAGGGGAAGGAATTTTATTTATTTCCCAGTAACAAAGTTTCTCTCAGATGATATAGCTAAACTGAATAGTTGATTTTTAGTGCACCACTGTCTCATCAAACCTAACTTCCAATCCAAAAGTGTCTGTTAATGCTCTCCATACGTTCAGCTCCAACCAGTATTCATATATAAAAATGGGTTTTTAAAAGGTTTACACTGTCAAAAGAACAGTGTTCAGAAAGTAATTTTTTGTTTTCCAGTGTGCCAGTGATAGCTTTAGCACATGTTCAAAACAATTAAGTATTTTAGATGACATTTTTATGACTGGGCTTTAAAAGACAACGTGTGCCTTACTGTTGCTTATATAGATTTTGCTTTTCTGATTTATGGCAATCAGCCTGCAATGGAATTGGGAAGTCTACAATATTGGAAGTATTAAATATTTCAATATTTTATTCATTGAATCATGGCCTTACTTGGATGCAGGTTGTCGGTAACTGGAAGCTGCCAAAGCTGAAAATCTGTAGAAGGCAGTGGCATAGAGGCAAAACAGAGTGCAGTCTGTTTAGCCATAACCCAATGAAGACAGTGGAAGTGAATGCATTTGTGTATGGATGAGTTAGCTCTTGGGTCAGAAACCTTGATTTCCTGTATCTCTCTCCTTTTTTCCTGCCACATTGAGGGTAACAAATGGCACAATACAAGTTTAATTCATTCCGAACACAATGTGTGTGAGAAATGAAAAGGAACCTGAATACTGAAATCAAGATTTGACCATTTGACAGTAAAGCACTCAGTTTTACTAGCAAGATAGGGTTGCCTTGTTTGAATAATAGTATCAGCTTTTCTTTGCAGTCAAGTGTCTTCCCCTTCCCGCCCAAATAATAGTAGTATTTAAAAAGTCAAATTTGGAGTTGTTTTTGGTACTGATTGCACAAATTAGAAGGAGGAATTGGAGAAGCCCATCTCAGTCTTAACAAGTAATTATGCGCTTATTGACATTGAGCTGAACACAGATGATCTGCTCCTCAGCTCAGATTACAGCCCACATTCTTGGGGTTGACTCATGTAACCAGTGGGTTTGTTAGTTATGATCCATGGAGATTCTTCAGCTTTTCTCTCTATGTCCATTCACAAGGACTATTCATCTTGGACAAGACTAGAGGGAAGGTCTAATTTCCAGAAATGTTTCACCTTTTATTATTTTTCCTTTTGCGGTTGTGGAGTTCTTTAGTTAGTGCTATTAGTAAGAAATTTTCAATGAAATGCTAATATTAAACAAAACTGGAAGGTATTAAGACTAAGAAAAGTAATTTAAAATAGCATAAATAACCTCTAAATTACATGTAAATTTACATCTTTTATAGTCTTAACTGGAGAAGTCCTTCTCACCTTTGTTATAAAGGGGGAAATAACGAGGTATACAGTGCATGACAGTTATTCTCTTTAATCAAACTGCAAACATCCCTAGCTGAGCACAATGAGCTCCTCTCTGCAGCTAGAGGTCCTTATAGAGCCTTGCCAGGGAGGTCAGAAGGTTTAAACATCAAGTGATCTTCCTCTTGGGCTGTTGTATTCCCTTCCTTGGCTGGATCAAAGGCCATCATGTTGCTGTTTCCTTTACATGTCGTCTGGTAAAGGAGGTCTTCATATAGCCCCTGAACTTATATTCATCTGAGAAAATAATAATCTCTACTTCAATATTTGCAAAGTAAGATTTTGATTTTTTTTTTATTTTAATCTTAAAAATCCTTGAAGAAATAAACCATAAAATCCCTCTGCAGCAGAAAAACTCAAAAGCTTGTAAATCCAGATTTTGGGAAACTTGCTGGATTCCTTTGCTCCCTGTAACTGGCAATACCATAACAATTTCACATAGAAATCTGCATGCCCTTTCTTACTTGGTTTCTGCATTACTTTTCAATAGCAGGGCTTGTTTCTCTATTATGTTCAGGTTTTGTTTTGGTTTTTTTTTTAGTTATAGAATAGAGACAGAGATGCAATCCACAGTGTGATATTGCTTCCCATTACATGATTGAAGTTTGTGTCTATTGGGGTATCAAAGTACAAAGTGAGATGAGAAATAATAAATTAAATTAAAGTTTAACTTTTTGTAATGGAACGGCTATATTTTGCAAAATGTAGACTTAATGATTCTAGTGGAAGATGTTATCTGTAAGTTTTCCGGATAGTCAGGATTGTAGCCTATCCCCTTTTACTATCATGCCTTCAAAGTAATGCTGAATTTTGGCTGTACACCTTGATGAAGGCATCCAAAACTGTGACATGTTTCTCGCTCAGGCTTTTTCTGGTTTTGGTTTTTTTGTTTTTTTACGGCAAGACTCAGAACTTGTAATTCTAAAGAAATGTGGTCACCGTTAGTAGTATGGGCTAGGCACAGTAGAAGTGTGCAGGCAGCAGAAGACCTCACTTTTAGTTTGATCTCACTATGGAACTGAGAGAAGGGGACCCGATAATCTTGTAATGTGAGAAGCTGAATTTCTGCCTTGCAGATGATTAATAAAGCTTGTAAAAGTTAGATTAGATTTTAGAAAAAAATCTTTACTGAAAGGATTTTCAAACACTGTAAGAGGCTGCACAGGGAAGTGGTTGTGCCACCATCCCTGGAGCTATTTAAAACATTGTATGCACCATGTGGCACAAACTTCCTCTTGGCAACTAAAAGTTGTTTTCCACACCTCTGAAGTCCAACCCCCCCTTGGGACAGCGTCTCCCATCTATCCTTCTGAGCCTTTATTTTTGTTGTGAATGTCACTGCTTGATGAGGCATTGTGGCTGGTTGTTCCTGCATGTCATTTGACGACACATGTGTCTGTGCCTTCTCAGTGGAAGGGCCATGTCTTGAGAAATCACTGATCTCAGTTTGCCCTGTAAATTACTCCACAAGATTACTTTGTCCTGGACAGATTTCAGTATAGCTTATTGTTCTAGGCGCTTACCATGTTCAGTCTTAGGATAGACCAGAAACATTCAGGAAGTGTCGGCAGTAGAATTTACTAATACACTCACTAGTTCTAGTTAATTGGTAATCAGTTAACCTGAAGCAAAACAGTCTGTTACAGAAACACACTAAGCCAGTGCTTACTATAAGTTCCCAAGTGCTTTTTGTTGCTCTTTCTTCCTGAATACTTTGATTTCAGCAGAGAATTGAGTTAGAGCTGAGCATATTTGAAAATCCTAACTCACCTTTGAAATTTTCAGCCACTTTCTCCCTGTTGAATATTATAAGAAAGAATAAAAAGGAAATTTTTCCTGAAAGCTGTTGTGTCAGGCCTGCTGAATCATCATATTTTATAATGGAGGACATATTTTAAAATTTCAGGAAACTGTACTTTCTAGGGAAGTGAGTTAAGGCAATAGCTCACTTTTTTTGTCATTAATAATCTCATATTTGAAATTATTATAAATTTCTTGAGCTTGAAATAGTGTTAAAATGAGACCCTTCTGTGTCATTCTCATGGCTCTTACTGAAAAATATACTCCAGATGAACAGTATATATTTCTATTTTTATAGGGTTTAGTGTTAAAAGACTTATTGCAATTATTATATCAGGTAAGTATAATTTAAGTTCCAAAAACTAAAATGGCATTTGGAAACTTGCTCAGGCTCTCCAGTTTTGATCCTCACCTGGGCTCTTCTCCTATGCCTCTCCTATTTCAGTAATAAAAGCCAGGCTACATTGTCTTTTGCAGGGACTTTTTGGCAGTGGGTTTCAACAGCACTTGAACAGCAGACAACATTATTGTATCCTATTTTCTGTAAGATGAAAGCAAGGTGCAACAAATCAAATTATATTTCCCCAAGGTCATCCATCAAGGCGGGGATAAAGATAAACTTTACAACTCCAGAGAAGTAGCAAAATGAAACATTTCTTAAAAGTCACCACTTTGGCTTTTTCTGTGTAAGATTTAGTTGTGAAGGCATTCATAGTAACAGTAGGTTGTGTCAAACATTTTTCTTTCTTTAATAGTAGTATGTAACCATTGCTTAATCCTCTCTCTCTTTGTTCTTTACAAAGAAATTGTTGAAACCACAAGTGTAGCTTATACATTGGGGCAAAATCCCTGTAGTTTTAGATCATTTGTGATGGGATGGGATGTACTCTGTGTTCTGCTTGCTGTAAATCATTGAAAGTCCAGAGGACTTCACAGCAGGAGTGAATGTTTTAGGTTTGCACACATTTGTGGGAATGTTAATACCACATTGTGGGAATAGTGCTGAGTTCCCTGTTATCATGCAAGCAATTGCTAACTGTAGACCTCTGACTTTGTAATTTGTTCTTTATGGACTAGCCTGCAGCCAATAAGCAAAATCAATAGTCTTTGCTGAAAAGTAAGCAAGTGCCAGTGTGTTATGTGACAGGTGAAGATACATGTGCTTACCAGGGGTCAGGGGGCCACATCAAATTTCTCTCTGACTTCTTTTCAAAAAGCTAAATCCATTTAGGGAGCATTCGTCATTGGAAAATGTTGCAGTGGGGAATTAGACAGGCTCCTGCTCTTCTTTTCTCATTTAACGATGTTTGTTTTCAACAGTCTGTTCAATAATGTCACTGAGAAGAAATTATGTGAGAAGAATAAAGTGCTTATAGTCTATTTATTTATTCATTCATTTCTGTAGAATAACACTAGCTGTTGCATTCTCATGTTTATTAATGCTATTGTGGCAGTCCAAATATTTGTTTGTTCTCCTTTTTCTTCAGAAAAAAAAAAAAAGGTGGGACAGAGCAGTGTGGAAAGGATTGCTTCCTACTTAAGCCTAAGGTGAAGGTTACACCCCTCCCAGCAATGTTCTATATTGTGTGTATATATATATAAATATGGTTTCCTATACTTGAGTATGGTATCTAAATTTATACCATCATTTTAGTGCTGCAGAGTTTGGGAAGTCTCTTGTTTTCCAGGTGGAATTAGCAAGATTGAGGCCACTTGGAAGTCTGCTGGAAAACACAGCAACAGCAGCAGCAGCTGAGATGGATGCTGCTGGCCAGTGAGAAAGCATGGTGGATGATACTGGTGCAATTCCCTCTTTTGCATTAAATGCTGACAGTGTTAAGTGTTCTGAGTTCTAGGGAAGTAGTGTTTTTAAACCTGCCCTTCTATTTCAACAGATCAGGCTACAATGAAAGGCAGAAAGTGAAAGGGAACCTTTTCCTGAAATCCTGAAATAGTTAAGGGTCATAAGTTACACAAGAAAAGGGCTCTGGTATTTAGAAGTTACATTGGGTTTCCACGTTCAAGCACCCAACTTACATTCTTTTGAAAACTTTCGATTCAGTCTAATAGCAAAAATGATAAGAAGCTTAATGCCACTGTTTGCTTCTTATTGAATGTAGTTGCTCTATTTAATAGCCTGGCCTGCTGCCATGGTACTATCATACACACATGTGTACTCCCAGTCAGGAAAAACAAACAGTCACCACACCGGTTCAATCAGATTAAAGGTTCCCTGTATGAGAGCTGAATACCAAAAACCAGATTGGTGTGTTAGATTTCTCTCGTGTCCTGTTTGATTTTTTTTTATCATACATAGTAAACATCTCCTAATTTCTCTACAGCTTTCTCTGTGGCTGTTTGCTGGCTGCTGACTGCACAGGTCATCACTGTAGCTGGGCACTACATTTGGAGATGCTGAACAATACTTGAAGCTTCCAGAAAGCTGTAGTTGAAGCCCTTCAACATGGGTTCTGCCATGCTTCATGGCACCTTTTAAACTCACTTTGAGGGCTCACAGTCTGCTTTTGACACCATGTTGTACCTAATGAATGTCCAGGTTCGGTGTTCAATAAGACAAATTTTGAAGACTCACAGAGTCTCTCAACCACCAAATATAAGAATTTTAAAAAACTGCATTTCAGCATACTTAAACAAGACTGGTGCCTTCTTAGCCACAAAATACTTTATGAACACATTTTGGATAGAAAGCCTGTGGGTTCTTCAAAGTTCTGTACCACTAAATTCAGTTACTGGAGGAACATCTCACTCTATTTTAGTGTGTCAAGTTTAGTTCTTGACAAATATTCCCAGGTAAGTTCTTGAAGTTTTGGTAGACAGCTGAGGAAAAGAAAGGGGAAAGGTGTAGATCTTGCAGCTGCCTTTTTTCTCAGGGCATGGGTCTGTCAGCAGACTACAGACAAATCAAGAACCTGGCTTTCCATCTAAGAGGTTGTAAAAATAAATGGATAAGGGATTTTTATCATTTGAGAACTGCAAACATAAACAGATAGCTACTCCAACCTTCCTTTCCTCATTTTCCCTTCAAAGGGTAGCACAGTTGCTGTTCTGCAGTGACATGAGATAAAATTCAAGTGACTTGAGAGATCCCCTGAGCTCCAAGCTGCAAAGGGTTGAGGTTAAGCTTGAGGTTTGCCTGCTCAGCTCTTTTTTTCTTTTTTTTTTTTTATTGGGTCTTAAACCTTTCCCACACTAAATAAACACCCTTTTATAGGGTTTTTTTCCTCACAAATAGCAAGTTTTTTACCTTTATATGAAAAAGTCTAGTTGCTGATCCAAACTAAATGCTCCCTCATTGCTACCAGTTCCTCTGTCCCTGAGGACCACGGTTCACACTGGTGGTTGCCTGGCCCTGCTGGGCCTGCACTGGAGCTTCAGATCTAATCTGTTTTGTAATTCCTGTCCTGGATGTGGTTTTGATCACTTGGGATACACCTGTTGATCTTGTGGCATGAAGCACGTCATCCAAGTGCTCCACACCCACCCCGTAGCTCTGCCTGTGCGTCCAAACCACTGTGACTGTAACATGGTCAGGTGTCTACTGTGTCTTAGCACAGGTAATGGCAAGAATGCAGAGAACACAGGTCCTTTGGGGGCCAGCAGCTGCAGCACCATGCCAGGTCCCCAGAGGGCTTGTGGAGTTCATGTCCGAGCTGCCACGACCTCGCAGCCGCTGCTTTGTTTTTTACCGCTTTGTAACCACGCCATCGTTTGACTGCCAAGACAGAGCATCCAGTCCAGCTTAAGCAGGAGTCTCTTCCTTTTAACCCTCCCAGAACCCTATCATTTATTATCTTGTCTTTTTCTTGCTTTTATACTTGCAAGTATCTCATCAAAAGAAATTACCAGCAAAATTTCTCTGGTGCTTGTCGCTTCCTATCTCATCACCAACAGGCAACGTGTACCATTTACAATAACAACTCCTATCACTGGTGTGATGGCAGAGCTACGCATCTGGTGTGACACATGCAAAGAGAGAGCAGTGCAAGAGGCAAGCAGCTCGTGTTCTAATAGATAACAAAACTTAGGACATGCATCCTTCTTGGCAGTGGTCTCCAAAACTGCGATCTATTGAGATTTTAATTTTGAGGGCTATCCAGATGATGTCATTTAAATTTAGTTTCTTTTTTGCCCAGCTTATCAACTACAAGATGTTCTTTTTTTGATGTCTTCATTCTGGAGAAGTTAAAATCAAACAAATCTTTCTGAGAGGAATACTTTATCACAATTTTATTATCTTTTCTTTCTCAGTGTGTTGCTATGCCAAGTGTCATATTTTATTGAGGAGGGTGGGTTATATGTGCTTGCAAGATCAGCTACAGAAATGTATCTTACTGTTCACTTAGGTCTTTCCCTGGAAGAGAATCAAGTAAACCTGTCTAGAAATCAACATAAAGCATCTTTCATATTGTTGCCTATTGCTTTATTCTATATTAGCCTGTTTGCTTTCCTTTAAGCCACCTTAAAGCAAAATTGATTATTTAATCTTTATTAATGGGGCTACAAATACATCATATATTTTTGTCACATTTTACTTTTTACTGTTTCCTTTTCAAAACACACTGTAAGAATTTCCTACTTTATGTATGTATTCTTGTCATGCATAGCATTTTGCTGCTGCAAAAGAAATACTGTTCATATCCATATAAAGCCTAGATAAGAGCAGAGGCAAATTCTAGAACAGTTTACAGAACTGAGTCTTGCCTTAATCATTCAGAAATATTTCCATGGAGAAGCAATAATTTGGAATATTTCTGTGAACTTTCTTTGTCCACTATATAAAATTATTCCTGCTGACCTTAGTTGATTTTGGAAAAGGTTCCTGGTATGGCAGAATGGAAACAAGAATGAAATCCATGATCAATAAAATTTCAAGAGAACATGTCTAATTGTTTCTTAGCCATTTTCTTGAAGGTTTCTTTTCTGGCAGTCATAAATGGGATAAATTTATTTAATTAATTTAGCTTTTTAAGTTTCTAATACTGAGTAATAGTCTAATGATTCATTATTTGAAATTTCTCCTAGAGCAAATTCTTCAGCTAATACCTTTATTCTTATATAGAACAGCATTTTTAATCACATGAATATATTTTTGTCAATGTAAACCTTTTTTCTGCAGTTTTTTGCAGGTAGCTCATTACAAATGGTTAATATTCAACATTTCTTTGTCATGGATGATGTACAGCATATGATGCTTAATACTGAATTTTTAACCATAAACATCCCTACTGATATAACCACTCTAACAGATTCTAAAGCCTATGATGACTAACTTTATTAATTTTTATACACATACACTGGTAAAAATTGCTTTGCTTTAATATTGCTATTTTGTGGTGCTTTCTACCAGAAAAAAAGCATTTTAGAAAAAATATTCTACCTTGAAAAAGCGAGTTCTATGTAATTAGAATGCAATTCAAATTAATCAGGTTCAGAAAAAAATGCTCCTGCAATAGGTTGTCTTTCCATAAATAATTTTTCTTTAAAGAAAATATGACATTAGGCTGTCAATTGGATCAAAATTACCCAAAAATGGATTAAAATTTCTTGAGTAGATTTCTAGTGTGAAAAAGATTGAAACAACTAAGTTAAGAAGGTTCTCTTAATAAGAAGTGTTATGCCTGACCAGCTTTCTAGAGAAGTTCTGCTGCTCTGCACTGAGCAGTAATGTTCACTTCATTTTGTATCTCTAAACAGGCTGGAAAAAAGGTATCATTGTTACCCAGCTGTGATGCAAATAAATATTCATAACAATGGCACATGCATAGCTAATTGAACAGTTTTTGTTAATATTATACTAGATATTCATGGACATGTGCCTTTTTCTATAATGAAAATACCGCCTAAGGCTAGCTTTGTTTTTCTTGTCAAGAACAATTTATGTGCTTTCATTTAAATGGATATAAACTTCTATTCTCATGACAAAATAATTCACCATTAATTTAGGCAAAGAATTCCTTTATTCCCTTTGTGGTGCATTTCATTGGAAAAGAAAAACCTAAGTGTATCTCAGAAAATTTCTCTATGCATTCTGTCTAATTTCTGTAATAACTGGCATGGATACATAGGGATTTCAGTGATTACTTGCTAAGTAAATATGGGATATGGGCATATATTTGATTTAAAATTAATCTGAAAAGAATTTTCTTGAAGTAATTTTTTCCCTCACAAATTTCATTGTTTTACACATAAAATTTAGGAATATAAACATTAAAAACACTCTTCTTCCCTTTTCTTTATTTTCTTTTCCTATTTTGCTTCTTCCTTTATTATTTATGGCTGAGGTTCTGATATACCTCTGAGGTATGTTTTGGAAGATGAGTAGAGCTTGAGGGAGGCAAAAGCAGATCTCGCAAACGTGACTGAAGAACAAGCTTCTGAGAAAGGTCTGAGTATTTTTTTCCTCCTCTTTACTGTGTAACAAAGTCTATACCACTTCTTTCATGGGACTCTTATTTTCTCATCTTATTAACTGTTTATGCAATCCTCTCATTTAAATTTCAGTGATGTTACTTAAAGGAAACAAATGGAGCTACACACTGATTTAACTAATGAATTAATTCTGTTCAGATGGCAAATTAAGGATCCCTAGTAAATAGAATGTAACTATTTCTATTAGGAGAGTGAACCTTAGGCTACTCTGCTGTCTGTACCACCCAGGTTATTGGCTGCATTATGATTCTTTCACCAAGTGCTTAAAGTGCAGCTCTTGGCAATAAGCTTTTAATCAAGTGTGGATACTCAGTATGGAGTTCAAGCACCCAAAGAGGGGAAAAGGGAAATGTGGAAAAAGCAGGAAAAGACTGACTGTTACTGAAGATGATGAATCTAAGGCAATACAGGCAAGAAGTTCCTGACTTACTTTAAAATTGCTTTTCAGCGTTATAAATTAGTACTTTTTTTAAAGTACCACATATTTGGCTTTCAGGAATGATGGAAACCACTGGCACAGTGTTTTTATGGGTAATTATAATGCAAGGCATTATATAGTCTCATAATGCAGACTTGCAGTGACTCCTTGGCATGTTCTCTTTTTTGATTTGGGAGCCTATTTCCAGCCAAGAGATATTATTAGTCAATGTTTCCATCACAGCCATCTTATTCTGGGTGAGGGATGTGACGTTTCCTTTGCGACGTGTAGCCTTACCTCATGCTGGATTTCAGATGGTGCCTCAGAGTAAACAAGCTGCCTTCATCCTCCTGCTCCTGACATCGTTTAGGGCAGCCAGACATTAATTAACCTGGAAAGCTAGGGAGGAAGAGATTTTCCCATTAGGAAGGGGCAATCTAATGTGATTGGTATGGCCCATGGCTTGTGCTGCCTTTAAGTTCAGAGAAGCTATTTTAGGTTAAACATATGCTGCATACTGACAACCTGCACAGTCTGCAAACATCTGAGTGTGCAGGATGTAAGCATGATATATGCTTAACACTCTCTTGAGTTTAGGAGAAGGCAAATCATGAGACCAAATGGGGTGTATTTTGGCATGCCAGATCTTTAGAAAAGCTCTCTGATCTCTGGACAAAAAGGAATGACTTATTTGTGGCCTGCTATTTTTCTTACAAAAACAATACATTAAAAAAAAAACCAAACAAGCCACCTTGCACGGAAGGGTGTTCTCGCTGAACAGGGCATTAAGCAAATCAGAAGTTGTTACCAAGTTAATTTAAGAAAAGGACATTTAAATTGGACATTTAAATTTGACTTAGTAGTTGTCTCTTGTTAATAAGTTTTCAAACCATATGACAACAATTGTCTGAGAAGGTTTTTTCCATTTAAGAGCTATTGTAGATGGAAAGAGTGGATTTTAAAATAATTCTTAAAGACAGTTATGAACCCACAAAGGAGTAGTACATCTTGAAAAACACAGGAAGTCTTAAAACATTATAAGGTTTGGATTTTTTTTTTCTATCTTTATAAGTGAATGAGTGTAGCAGAACTTCCAACTAGCCTCAAAACAGAGAAGATTCTCTAGATGCTGCTACTTTGCAAAGGGAGCAATGAGTTATAATAAATTGTGATTGACCCATTTTTATGTTTCTATTCCTTTCTTATTCTTGTTCATACACTCCTCTGACAGTGTCTCTAATCCTGAGAATGACTTCTGACCTTCTCCCTTTTCCCTTGTTCCCCCATCCACACAGTTTCCTGCCATATCCAGGTTTTCTACTTTCAAAGGTTGGTTGTTTTTTTTTTAATAGAAAATACATTCTTTCCTGGTTTATAGGTTCATCCTTTTACTGATCTATGGCATGTTTTATAGACCACATGCAAAATGAGAACCAGCGTGGGATGGGTGGCATGTGGCACCACAGGAGTTGTCCATAGCAGCACAAAGCACCACTGGCACCTCTGGCCGGCTCCAATCTAGGGCAGCACAGGCCAACAGCAGACAGGACCCTTCTCAAGGCCAACATCTCCGCCCCAGAGGTTCTCCTGCTCAACAGAAATCTGTGAGCAGGTGCAGGCTTTTATGATGGTATAGAACAGTGCCACCTGGTGATATTTCCAATGAGACTTTCAGAGTGTTCTTGGCCAGCTTCAACTCCCTCTCTTCTGGTGGGAATTTGCATTTAGTGGAAGGATTTCCACTGCTGCAGGAGGCTCTTGGGTTCATTTACTTTCCATACATTGTAAATATTATCCCTCCTCCTACTCTTACACAGTCTTGCCTTTTTGCATCATTTAGCTTCCAGTCTAGCAAGTGGTTTCAGTGTACTGGGCTAAATGTATTTGACGGGCAGTTGATAAACAAACTGAGAAAGGGGCTGATTCAGATTCTTCAAGGCCAGATCATGCCTTGAAGATCTCTAGGAAGAGAAATTGCTGTGTAAATAATGTTGGGTACTAAGAAGAAGAAATAACTACATAAAACCTTTAACTGAGTCAGATTTCATGGCATTGCTCTGCTCATGCATGTTAAGAAGTACACCTAAGAAAATTACCACCTTTTGAGACCAAGAGGCAAACATAAACTTCTTCCAAATCAATGACCATATATTTCAAGTTGCTGAACCTGTCCAGATTGTCTAAAACAATAAAGATTTTTTCCATATATAGTGCATACAAACATGTTCATGTAATTTAATAAAACAAAGAGCTTATCATTAAATCCTTGTAAAATGTTGCTACATCTTATTTCTTGTCCAAACTGTTCCTGTAAAAGCTATAAAAATACTGATTCAGGGAGAAACTCTGTATTTGGCAGAGAAGCCTTTTCACCATCAGCAAACAGAAATGTATTTTTGTGTAATGTATCAGGAAAATGTTTTGTGTACAGCAAATGCAGGAAAGTCTCATATAACTCATTGAACAGGATAAAAAGCTGAATCACTCTGCACTGCTGCATCCTTTACTAAAAAGTAGTGCTGTCATCAGTACTTAACCTTGCATACAGTTGAGAACTGAATTTGATTCTTCCTGTCTCACAGTCAAGCATATTGCAAGAAATAGATCTGCAAACAGATGATGTTCCTTTCTTTACAATGCACTTTGTAATGAAATAATGCACTACAATAGATGACTTCAGTTTTATTTGTTATGTGGTTCCATGCAGTAACAAAACCTGCAGAGTTCCTGTCATCAGACATGCAAAATTTGAAGCAGGAATTTAATGAAGATATATTCCTGTTGCAACTTTAATATTAATAGGTTTCATTAAGATAGGGGGAGGGTTAATTTGTTGACAGGAAAAGCAATATTGATGAGTGTAGAGACCACATCTGGAAATATATATCTATTTTTCTCTGATGCTGGCCTCAGGAGTAGCTTAGATCACACCTCATCTTTTCACACTCTTTTTTTCTTATAAATGGGAACAAGGAGGCCAGTCTCCTTCAGCAACATGCCCAGAGACTTACTGGTGGGAATGATCTTGTTGCTTCAGTTAATTTAGCAAAATAAAAACATTAGACAATATCATTCATGTTTTCCTCCCTTCTGCAAGGCTGCCAGTAGTTGTGGAAAGTGACAAACAGGAGTAGTTTTGTGACTACTGTTTTGTGAAACTCCTGATCTACTTGTTTGGAGGTGTTTCATGGAGATTTGTTTGTTTATGGCCTTCAAATGTCCTTAAGAAAAGAAAAAATTGTTTCTTTGCAACAATGACCTGAATGAGAGGATCAAGTGCGCTCTCAGCAGGTTTATAACAGCAAGCTGGATGGGAGTGTTGTCCTGCTGAAGGGCAGGAAGGCTCTGCAGAGGGATCTGGATCAATGGACCACGGCCAATTTTATGAGGTTCTATAAGGTCAAGTGCCAGGTCCTGGCCTTGGGTCACACCAACCCCTTGCAAAGCTTTAGGCTGGGGCAGAGTGGCTGGAAAATGGCCAAGTGGAAAAGGACCTGGGGGTGCTGGTGGACAGCTGACTGAGCTGAATGAGCCAGGGAATGCCCAGGTGGCCAAGAAGGCCAGTGACATCCTGGCCTGTACCAGCAATAGTGTGACCAGCAGGACCAGGGGAGGGATTGTCACTCTGTACTGGGCACTGGTGAGGCCACACCTCAAATCCTGTGTTTAGTTGTGAGCCACTCACTGCAAGGAAGACATTGAGGGGCTGGAGAGAGCCCAGAGAAGGACAGCGGAGGTGGTGAAGGCTCTGGAGAATCAGCAGTGAGGAGCTGCTGAGCAAGCTGGAGTTGTTTAGCCTGGAGAAAAGGAGGCTCGGGGGGATTTTATTGTCCTCTACAACTCCCTTAAAAGGAGGGTATAGTGAGAAAGGTCACTCTCTTTCCCCAGGTAACAAGTGATGGGACAAGAGGGAATGGCTTCAAGTTGCATAAGAGAGGTTTAGATTGGATATAATTTCTTCACTGAAAGGGTAGCTCAGCCATTGGAACAGGCTGCCCAAGAGAGTGGTGGGATCACCATCCCAGAGGTGCTCAAATATGGGTTCATGTGGTGCCTGGGAATATGGTTTAATGGTGAACATGGAGTTGCTGGGTTAATGGTTGGACTCAATGATCTTAGAGGTCTTTTTCAACTGTAATGATTCTATGTTCTTAGGAAAAATAGTGGAAACTCAGTGTTTCACTTGTTTATTTGATAGCACTGCAAATGGAGTAACAGCTGAAGTCCAGTTCACCACCTCAGACTGCATTAAAAGTGCAACACCATCACACAATTATTGATGTATTTTATGGCCACAATAAGATATTTAAAATGAGAGACTTAAACTTTCACGTTTCTTAATTAAAGAGATTTTCTAAACTAGTTGTAACCTGCATTTGGCCTTATGATGCCTCCCTGAATAACAATGATCTACCAGTTAATGTGTAAGGGCTCACGACTGATTGTTGCTTCTCTTCTTCTGCATATTAAGTAGTGTTCATTAATTAATATTCAGCTTGCTTGCTTCTTGCACACAGGACATCATCTTTGCACTGGGTTCCCAGTAGACAAAAGAATAATTGTAGTTTAAATGAAAAGCTTTAGAGATCCCTTTGAGTGGGGTGTTAAGATTACAAACATGAAAAAGAGTTCAGGGGCTAAAGAAAATTCAGATATTTTTATATAGTAACAAAAATGTGGCTCTAACTGGTTTGGTTTGGAAAGTCAAGCTACCTGTTATCTATGTGAATGTCCTAAGTATATTCTCTGCACAGTATAGAAACTGCAACCAACTGATTGAAATTTGTACTATCAGGTAAATCTGTCTGTCTACATTCCCATTGTTATTTTGTTTTTTTTTTTTTCCAGAAAACACTATATTTTTAGAACTGGTTTTGAAAAAGAGAACCTATTTTATTCTGTCACTTACATGATATTCACTTGTACATAAGACCTGATTTATCTGGTTTCCAGTTTGCACAGATGAAATCTAAGTTTCCAAGTCAAATCTGTTTCTTGTTGAGCTGAAGAACAAAATGCTGTAGACAATCACTTTTGTGGCTTTTAACTAATTGCTTTGCCAAGACTATCAGATGGCAAAAGCTGTTTAGTTTGACAACTCTGCAGAAATTCTGAAAAACAAAAACAGAGCAGCTCATCCCAGCCCTCTCCCCTCTGATAGTTAATATTGAGTGAAAGCATGTCTTATTTTGGAAACATTGGTTCTACTGTAATTTTCTTTATTTAATTAATATTATTAATTTCTACAGAAATCACAATATTAACCGACTCCAATACTGAAAGCAAAAGTTTTAAATAGATCTAATTTGTGTGTGAGAGAGAAACTAACCCACAGCACACGCTGCATTCAAAGATCCTCAGACTACCAGAGAATTTACAACCATATTTACACACTGTGGTCTGATCCCATTTGCAGTCACTTATAAAAGCAAATAAAAATAGATACATTATGAAATTTTGCCCCACCAAAAGCTTAAAATTTAGTTATCCCTACAGTTACAAAGGAGATCTGCTTTGCAGCTACATGTTATTTTCTTTATTTTTAAAGTACCTCCCTCTCTTGGGACTGGGAATCTTTTTTGTTTTGTATCTGCCCACTTTTTTTTTTTCCTCTTTTTTTTCCCCACTTTTTTTAAACAATAAGTCTCCCTTTGGGACATGTCACTTGAAGCTTGTGTTTGTCATGCTTCTAGTGCAGGGAAAAAACACACACTAAATTCAATCTTTAAATTAAGCTGTAACCAAGCTTGTATATTCATTAGAGGAGAAAAATTCTCTTCTGAGAAGTTCAAATTGTTTATTGATTTTCATTTCTGTGTTCAAGTGAAGCTTGAGTAAGTCTGTCTCACTGCAGTCCCTCTGGGGCAACACTGCCAACAAGTGCATCACATTTCAACCCAAGTGAGCAGTTAGCAACAAAAATCTGAGAATTCCTTTAAAACTATATTAATAAATAGTTAGAGGGTGAGATTTCCAGTTCAATATAGCTGATTCTTTTGCAAAAGGAATAACAGACTTGAATTGCAGGCTATAAATGACAACCTTCTTGAAATGCCTTGAAAATCAGGTGAGTGGCAAGTGTAATTAATGTTGTGCTGTTTGGGGGAGTGGGAGGAGGGGGGAAAATACATCTTTCTTAAAATCATGTAATGTCATATTGACACAATTTTGTCCAGATGTAATCACCTTGTGAATGTCTCAGCAAGGAGAAAAATACACATAAGAGTAGTTACCAACACATGATATCTCTCTTTTCAGTCTCTTCTTAAGAGCACATTTCAGCAAATGAACAGCTTAGGAAAGCATAGAAGTACTGCTTAAACAAACCCAGAGCCTGCCTTGGAGTTGGGTTCATTGAGTGGCAGAGCTTAGTTTTTATGGTACTAATATCTCCTACAAACCATTTAAATATCACACTGTCTAGTAAAAAGTAGGCTGAGCTACTTCCCCTCAGTTTCTCACTGTTAATTTCATTTTTAAATAATCTAATTAAATTAATTTCAATTTATTAAAGATGTCTGATTTTTACCAGGATGGGGTTTTTTTTACCCCTTTCCAAATTCCTATGTGGGTGAGAAGATCTTTTTTTAGAAACAAAACATGTTTGTATGATTGTATGATCTGGTCTTGTCACTGGTTAGGAGCAGTTTGTGTCAGCAATGTGCAGTAAGACCATGAAAGATTATTCCTGCTTCTCTTCATAAAGTTCAGCAAGGAAGCAGCATTTTGCGACAAACAGAGAAACACTAATTCAAGTACAGAGAGGATCCCTTTACTAGTCTTAGAACAAAACTGAATAAAAAAAAATTCCTATGAGGAATTACCAGCTATGTTCTTCAATAATCCAGAAATTAGTAGAGGGTATAAAAAATAAATTTAAAGGGGGAGGGAAGATAAGAATAATCTGGATACCTCTTACACTGTCTTGCATTTCGTGCAGGAGAGAAGACAATAAATAATGGCTGAAGTTTATTTTTGAGCAAGATTTGTAGGGATCAGTGGGGATTCGTTTCATCAGTCATGTGGACAGTGGTCACTCTTGGCCATACAAGAGTACCATAGCAAATGGGCTGGCCCAGAGGAAATTATGAGGTTGCATTTCAAAATATGGATGGTGTGTTCAAACTGTTATGATTTCAAAGAATTCTGCAGGCTTTTTTTCTCCTGAGATATCCACGTTGCATGTAGACTGTGAGCGTTTGAAATACTCATTTCAAATGGCTGTTGATTAAAATATAATGCTTAGGTCATCTATTTCTGAAGGGCCTATTTTGAACAAGATTTATTCAAGAAAAATTAAGTAGAATTCTAAAACTTGCTCTGAAGAGTAATACTTCTGTTTTAAGAGGGGGGACTCTGAAAATGCTTGAGTGATGACTTTTAATTACTAAAATATTTTAAATGCCAAGTAGTGGCTTTTAATTCCATTTAATTTCTTTCAGCCAAATTATTCAGGCAGTTTTCAAACCCCTCAGCTCCCCTCTGTTAATGTGTAGGCCAGAAGAAAAAGCAGTTGAGGTGTTAGCACTGAAAAACTGCTAAAGACCCCATTCCCACAGACACATTCCCAAGGACCCAGTCTCCAAGGTGAAAGAGATTGACTACTTTCCATCATCCCACTCCTCTCTTCTACCTCAGCAGACAGAATTTGGCTGCCCACTGACTTCAGGTTCCATCTAGGTCCAACAAGGTTAGTTCGTCTTCTCTCTTTTGTTTCTCACTGATCCCATGTTTCATCATTCTTTTGCCTGGCTCTTGATCAGCTGGGCCAACAATTTGATGGTTATGGCTTCCAAACAGTTCAACAAAGGGACCTCAGCTGGGCCTTGCACATTCCAGAAAACACTTCTAACTGTGGGCAGCTCTGAAATAACAAAACTACAGAAAAAGAGCTGAAAAGGGGAAAAGGGATGTTCAGTCCCTAGTCAGCCATTTGGGAACTTTAAAATTTTTCTTGGTAAAATGTCAGCCATAATGATTATAGGTCACCATAAATGCTTCTGATAGTATCGGTATCTCACTTTCCAGCTCAGAACAGTCAACATTTTGCTGGGAAATTTCCAGAATAGTGTTATTTAGTGTCACAGTGACAGATTGGTCAAATGAATCTGCAGGTCCAAAAGTGAAGGAAAGCTAGAATTGAAATGAGATTTTTGTGTATGTTCTCTATCTAGTAGGCAAAATGAAGTGTCACAGAGAAACTGACTATTGCTAAATCTCATTGGCTTACCTTCATTGCTTATGATTTATTAGGCTCTATATTTCTTTGCTCCTTTACAATTCTTCTTTCATTTTCTCACCTATTCTAGACTGTTCTGGTCTGTTGTTGGATCTTTTTGTTGATTTGCTGTAATGTTGACATCTAAATTTTACAGAATATTATATAACCAAAGACTCCAATGACACACAAAAAAAATGTTCAAGGCATTTTGGAGCCTCTTGGTTAGCTACATACCAGCATTACTCTGCCAAGCTGGCATAGAGTTGAAGGGAAATTTAGAATTTCCAGAAACAATAGGGTGGTTTGATGGGTGAATGACCTGTTCAAAGGGGCTAATTCAATGTTGGAGGTAGTATAACCTTCCACTTCTTAGAGGGATTGATTCAACCACACATAGAGAGTGTCAAATTGCTTTGCTTTTATATAAATGAAAACATTTAGAGAAGATGCTTCTTTTTTTCCCTTGAGTCCTCCAGAGAAAAAAACTCTATCTCCGTCCACTTTGAGCAATGCCTTAGGTCCCTCAGACCATCACACTTTGAGGTGAAGCTTGGTGAAATCACTGTCCTTCTCACAGGCATCTGTCTCTTGTTCTTCCCTTAACAGCAGCTTGCTGCCATTAACTGGATGCTTCCAAACACCTCTGAAGTCCTACAGCATCTGGTCCTTGGGCCAGATGCCATAAATGCTAATTTGTGCTGGAGAGAGACCCAAATCCAATTATTACTGCTTAAGGACAGATTTTTTTTTCCCCTCTGCCAGTGCCATTTCTTCCTTATGCTCTGCCTTTTGGCCACAGAGGACTAAATCTCTCCGAGTAACCTAGATGTGCAAAACAGTTGAAGCTTCATCCTGTAGCACTTCATTATGAGCCACCTATCCATCTAGCTGAATGACCAGTGACCAAGATACAGGGCATCTGGGGTTTTCTGCTGAACTGTTTGTTTAAAAAAAAATAGAATCTATGTCCTGTTGTTTCATTTTGTCCTGGTTTTAATGAGTTTCATTTATTTATTTAGTACAACTTGAAGTTTGCAATTGTGTTGAAGGGAAACCTTTGCATGACCATGTCTTCTCCAGGATAATGATCATTCCTTTCATGGGGCCTTCTCGAAGGGCAGGGAAGAAAAACCACTAAGGAGAAGGATTCTGCTGAAAAGCCTTTTCTGTACTTCAGTAAATTGTTTCCAGATCCTCTGTTTCACAGAACATCAGCTGACTTCTTTTTTTTATCAGCTATGATGCTTTTTTCAAGACTTTCCCATGCGTATGACTTTTGTGGTGTTCTGGAGGGCAAGTAGTTTTAGTCTCAGAATATTTAATTGCTCCTCCAAAGCTTCTGTTTCTTTAAATATATTGTCAGCTGTCTTAGGAAAGTGTCGTGCTTATCTTTACCCATCCTCCTCATCAGCCTTGAATGTGTATATGATGGTGATACTACCAAGGCACAATTTTTTCTGTGGTGCAAAACACTGCACAATTCCCCATCTGCTGTCTCACATGCGAGGGCTTACTTGCCATCAAAGATATACAAGTCTTTTCAGAAATCAGTTTTTATAGGAGTCTGCCAGCCAAAATTAATTCCATCACACACTGGAAACCCTTGGGCCTTTTACTAGCTGTTTTCCATGAAGGTTCCCTGAATTACACTCTGACAGGGGGCCAGTGTGTAATATCTTTAATATTAAGGGAGACACTGATTACATAGTTCCATCTATCCAAATTCTGCCAGGCAACTCTCTCAGAAGGAAATTATTTAAAAAAGAAATAAATAAATCTCAGAATAAAAATCACTTTAGACTAGGTGAAACAGGCAAGGACATAAAATTTAAGTTTTTGTTTCACAAGGAAGCCTGTTTAGTTGCCTGGTGTCAGAGGCTTCTAATTACTCTGGATCTAAGTTTTTTCCCTCTTCCAATCAGTCCATACAGTCTTCCTTCGATTAGTACAAAAGTCTGCCATGTGTTTTTACAGTGAGCATGTTAATCTGAACACTGACCTTCACAGCCTTGTCCCTGGCTATGCTCAAAGCTGACTTTGTGGGAAGCGTTTTCATCGCCAGTGTCAAAAACCTTCAATAATTAAAGTTACTATCACATGTACATTTTTTCCTTTTCTTGTAATAAAAGAAGTCTCCTCTAGAGCAAACAAAGAGAGAAAAAATTAATTGATCTGACACTTGAGCTGAGAAGACATACTTTAAGGAATACTGCTTAAAGGACGAGGAAGTTTGGAGTCTCAAATAATTAAAATGAAAATTTGGCCAAGCAAATGAAGGCATCTTCTTTCAATATACTACTTCAATATAGACTTGCAAAGTCTTTCTAAATGTCTTTTAATGCTGGACTTTATTTCTGAACTTTAGAAAAGCCACACGATTAAGCTCAGGGCTTATTTTTCTGTTAGAAAGACAACAAAAATAAAATTACAACTATGCAGTTTCATCCAGGATGTGTAAGGTATAAAGAATTTTATTTTCACTTCAGCCTGCAAACACTTGCTCTGTTTTCTCTAAGTCTTCAGTAGGCTTGGATGCTATAGGGGGAACTTACTTGCATCTTCAGAGTTAGATTGCCAGTTACCAATACTTACAGCTCTTCTATAAATGCAGCCACTACATTGCCTAAGGAAATTTTATCAACATGGAAGAATACATTCTGATAAATCAATAAACACTTTAGAAAATGCATGTCAAGGGGTGGAAAAAAGAGGGGCCAGGTGAGACACAAAAACAAAAGCACCCTCTCCTTTGGCAATGGATTGAAAATTAATGAAAGAATTAAACCCCTGCTATTGAAGTGTTTGAATATTCTTTTTGAGTACTTTATGATAGTAATTCTCTTTCTGCAAATGCATGCCCTAAGATACAGAATTTGAGATAATATGTGCATCTATGTACCAGTCATGTTATCCTACCAATCATTCCTGTGTAGAAGATATTCATATTCTTATCTCATCGATTTGAATTCCTACATGTCTATCTGTCTGTAGAGGGTGTGTCAAGGCCCCCAAAACTTCTTAAAAAGGTAGAATAAGTCAACAGTATTTTACTACCTTTTTTTAATCTAAATTTGTAAATGCTTTGATGCTATAAATCCCTTTTTAACAAATGAGATTTCTTGTCAGTAAGAAGATACAAAACAAGTTTTTAACAAAGTATCTATCATAGCATGTCTTTATCTTTGCCCACAAGTTTCTTTGCAAGCAATGAAAAACCCTTAGCAATATAACAATAGTGAACATTGGCTTTGATTGTATAAATAAATAAAACAAGGCAGACATTCAAAACAAAATCACTTCATCAGTTTGTAGTGTTCCTATAAAAGGGAGAGAGGAGAAGACAAACATTTATAGGAAGGGAAGTTTTCTCCCCATGTAATAGCCACAATAAATTTGTGTGGTGAAGAAAAATAAATGCGAGAAGAAGACCTGCTCACCTGATGTTGAAGGAAAGCCTGTTCATGCTTAATACATTGGAGAAATTGTTCAAGAGCTGCTTATCCATGTTCGAAATTATTACCCCTGTAATCCTGCCAAGGACAGTGAGACCTGTTGTAGTTGACTGAATAAGTACTGGTCGTTCAAGTTAAAGTGTCACAGGGGCAGCTGAAATTTATACACCAAATTTTTTTGACACATCCAAAACATTTATTTTTTTTTAAGAAGCAGGCCAGAATCTTGGACAACATCAAATGGCACAGCTAATTAAGGAAAGTGGCTCCATTCCAGGTTTTCTAAGCTGTGTCTCTTGTCTACAATGTACCCCTTTTCCCATTTGCACAAGTTGGTCGCTTTTAGCTTTGTCCGAGTTCTTGTGTGGTTCTATTCATCAGTAATCATGACAGAGATTTGTTTAATTTTGATTAAGACTAGATCAAAAAAGTGCTAGTCTAAACTTACATGAAAAGCTGGAATGTGTAGGAGGGTCAGCAAGGGCAGGACAGAGATCTCAGTTTGCTCAGGATTTATCATGATTAGACGAGCTTTATGCCAATCACCATTGTTATCAGGAATTGTATTGCGGGTCAGCAACCAACTTAGAAAGCAGATTGACTATATGGATGTAAACCTAATGGATTTATATTTTAATGAACAGGACGGGCTGATGTAAAAACAAAGAGACATGATAAACCACCTGATGCCAGCTCACTGGTTTATAGGTCTCAGAAAAAAAGAGGAGTCATAAAAATGTATGTTGGGGTGCAGAGGAAGGGATAGAAGATTCTGGCTCAAGGGGCACCAAGCCAAAGCCCAGCACACCAGGTCCATATCAGCCCATTCACATGAGATGTGAGGGCAGGCTGTGCCCAGTAATGATGGGTCTCAGGACTGTGGACAGAGTGTAAGAGACTTAGCTTTTGCCTGCTCTCTTCAGGCAGGCTGTCTCTGACCATCTGATCCTGGTTAGACCTAGTCCTGAGACCCATCAGATTAAGAAGACAGCACCAGAGTCTTTTTGCTACTCACCTCTGCACTCTGGGTGCCAGCACCTAACCCTGTATTATGAATTATCTGCACTATAACAGCAATGACAGCTTAAATGATCTCTGTTCCCAACTGCTCTCCCCCTTGCCAAAAAGTCTCGCTGTCTCACTATCCAACTGGGGTTTGTGCTCACATTGTAAACCAGGTCAAGAAAAAGATATGCTTTCAAAAAAAATTCCTTTTAATTTGGTTAAGCATTGTTTCCACAGAGAAGAGAGTTAAATCAGTTCAGATAAGAAGGCAGTAACCTATATGGGGGAGGGAGTAAGTGATGCAAGTGATGGAAGATCTCTTTATCACAAAGGAAAGCTTAGTCTGGATCCAGAATTAAGATTTCATGGCCTGGACTTGTTTGTAGCAATTTGTGTGCGTCTTCGTGTCTGCTGTAGAGCAGGTACAGAACACAACCTGGAAACTCAGAGAAAGGTGGGGGATGTGTTGAGGCATGTTGAACAGTCAGAGAAATTAGAATGGTGAGGAGGGAGGTGGGGGGATGGGGGATATCAATTACTTGAGAGTTTCCCAGTAGAAAATACCTCATAGGGTTAGAAATAAGGAAAAGATTCTTCTTCACCCAGAGAGTGGCTGAGGCCAGGAGCAGGCTCCCTGGGGAAGTGGTCACAGCATCAAGACTGTTCAAGGAGTGCTTGGACAATGCTGTCAGGCACGTGGCATGGCTCTTGGGGTGTCCTGTGCAGGGCCAGGGGTTGGACTTTGATGACCCTTGTGGGTTCCCCTTCCAACTCAGCTCATTCTGTGATTGTGTGATTCAGCCTATACCCGCTCACCTTTTAGACAAACTCCTGTACATCAAGTCATGGGACTTGCAAGCAAACATTGATAACCTTCTACCCAGTGACCCAACTGTCAGGGTAAAGCTGAGTACCAGCCTTGGCTCCTGCAGCTGAGCCAGAACTGAGCTACTGCAGCACCTGCAGCTACTCCAGACCAGGGGGGTAAGGATAAGTCTGTCACAGATGTGAGGGATGCAAGGAACTAATACAGTCAAGAGAGAAATTTCTTTCACCTTCATTTTCTGAAGGTTAGAGGTGAAAATGCTTTGCACTTTGCACTGTGCCCTTTTGTCATCCCTTCCTTAACTTGTTTATTTTCCTTCCCTTTTCTTTAAGTCTGGTATCTAAAGACTGCAGCAGAAAGAAAGGGGTGCTTCTGCTCTCCTAATCAGCAATTCCTTTGCTGTAATAGAAAAGTGTTAATACACAAAAGATCAATTCCTTACAGAAACTGGGGAGACACAATTTGGTCCCCATACTTTTCCAATCAAATAAATGTGAGTGCATCCACTTATCTAGTCAGCCAAACACAGAAAGTTTCCAGAACCTATATAACTGGTAGTAATGACAAAAAGGTTTCACATTATCTACCTCATCCACATTTCCTCAGAGATCAATATAGCTGAGCGTGTCTTCTGCATACTTCCATAAGGAGACAAATATAAAACTTAGTTGCATCAAATGTGTTTAGAAACTAGTTTTTAAATTGAAAATAAGGGAGGGAAATCTAAAAGAATATCAATACAATGTTAGAATTACATTATTTGAAACAAGGATGAATGGGATAACACAAAGTCAAAAGGATTTACTCAGCAACTTTCCAGGGGTGATAAATGATCTTTGTTAAAACATGTTTGGTACAATGCATTTTACTAACATGTAAAGCATTTCAATTTGGTCATTTGAAAATGTCACAATGATGAAATTCCTCAAATGGCTTTGCAGTGAGGGGAGAGGATATTAAAACCTTATAAGTGTTTAATTTTGCTACTATTGGGCAAGTTCTAGCCCCTTGAAGTGCCATAGTTATTTGGAAAATTTGGGCTTTCACTGGTTTGCAGTAAGCACAGTAAGATTTCTGCCAGTATCCATATGTAAGGTGATTCAGTGGAGGTTTAGGACTGGAACTTCTACAACCTCTGTTTAAAAGCCCTTTTTGACCTCAGGCAAAATACTTTGTGGGGGAGGAACAGACCTCAAAACTGCAAAGAGGCTTGGAGGCCTCAGGTGCCATTCACCTTTCCGGAAATGTCTATTTTGATTCCTGAGTCTTAGTTCTTCCCCCTGCAAGAAGGGATTGCAGCCCATCCCTGCTGTACAAGGGTTCTGTGAGCTAATTAATACCTGTGATTCATTATAATAGCACTGCAGATGTTTTTTTATTTTCTGTGTGGTCCTGTGCTTTCATACCCATGAAAGCAATGTTTGTTTCTCTCTTCTTCTGTCCCATATTTAATGTGATTCTTGGGTGTGTGTTCATTGACTGGTTTCAAGGCCATTGTAATAACCTGGATTTGTGTTATGGATCATGCCTATGTGAGGCAGTGGGTCCAAGTGGATGCCATGTCTGCACAAGCTGGGTTCATCTACTACACCCTCCATCACACACTTGGTTTGGCCAAGTAGATATTGAAGTTTGTAGGACAGCCAAAAAAACCTGGCCCACAGAGAGTCACCAAAAATATGCCATGACCTTTGCTGGCTTTCTCATGATTAAACATGTGAATTTGCCACATTGAAAAGCCTTCAATCATTCTTCACAGCTTTCTAAAACAGTGTGAAAATTTCGAAGTCTGCACTGTTCTATGCAAAGCAAGCAGCAAGCCCCACACCATTGCTTTTCTTCAGGAGTCCTGGATGGCTTACAGGTATCTGAGAGAGGTTGGTTGGGTGTTAATGCTCTGGTTGGCAACATCTCGATCCTATAGCTTCTATAACAAAACCTGCATTCAAAGCCAGGGAAGAACCAAAGTCGGTCTGCAGGATCTTACTCTGTGCTCCACAGACTACCGGCAAACCTTCATATTTCTCTCATTTGTCAGCGCTAATTTTGTTCATGGGCTTGATCTTGCACTTCCAGTTTTGAAGCTGCATTGTGAATAGGGATGTCAAAACGTACCTTATGGTTGGATTAGGAATAGTAATTTTTAATTTAAAGCTTTATCTGTAATCCATTATTTTAGCAGCCAACCTTTAAATCCCCACACCCTCATGTCACCCCTGTGCCCCTGATAATCCCCACAAAGCTGCAGTGCATGCATGGTGAATGTTCCAGTGATATGGCTACCAGCCTTGTTCCTGGAAAAGCAGATGGAGATTCCTTTTCAATAGAGCCCCAAGCAGGAACAAACAGCACTGAAGCCATGCAGCACTAGGCTCCCAATACGTGTTTCATTAAAACTTATTTGTATGACAAATTCACATTAGGGTAAAACAAAGCCTGGAGTTCCTCCAGGGTGCTTGAGGAAAAATTCATGAGCTCCTGTTGTCCATCAACTGCCCTGACCTCTCTGCCATACATAAATGAAAAGGAAATCATAGCAAGTCGGTTTCCCATCTTGAACTTGCATCTAACAAAGGCAGATGTAAAATGAAAGTGGGACTTCTCTATAGCCTCTGAAATAAATAAATTACTTGAAATAACAGCTGCAGCAAAATGGATCATTCAGAACACAATGTGTCATTCTTCAAGCTACAAAATGTGTGGCCTCTTTATATTTATGGATGCCCTACTGCTTGTGATGCTGGAGTGATGAGGCAAAGGAGTAAAAGATTGTCCATTAACACAAAAAAAAGTGATATTTTAGCTTGCTGTCTTTGTCTTCATGTCATGGTATGAGAATAACCAATAACATGATTTTCATCTATCTATGTAGATGCATGGGCTTTTAAACATATTTCATAAAGAAAGATAAGATTTATTTCCCATGTCTTAGTAAGTTAGTTTCAGTAAAGCCACAATAAGTTTTTGAATCCATTTCTGCCCCCCAGTTTTATTTTTATCTTTACAGGTTAAATGTATGATTCTCCAGTAGTAATCATGTTCTAGATCGTAAAAAACAGAGCAGAAGCATTATCTTATTTGTACAACATGCAGCACTATTGTAATAAAAATACTTAGTGATGGTAGCACAAATTCTCATGAACACTCATTCAGTATGGAACTTTGCCATGAAGAGAGAAACATTAAATGTGAAACTTTTTAATCAACTTGTCAAAGAATAAATCCTTCATGAAAAGTGAACATTGATTACATTCTCATTTATAGAAAAATGTTTGAACCATTTTAGAACTGATAACTATTGCTGTTTTGTCATAGCTTTTCATTTCACAGTGTGTGAATTCATAAAGAAAGCTGAAAAAGTAAAGAAAAACTTGAAATATAATTTCAAATTCTTTTAATTTAACTGTATCACCTGACCAACATTTTTAAGGGACTGGGGATGTCAGTTCAAGAAATCACTCCTAATTTTTAACTGTTTCATCACAGACCTCAAGGTAGAGTTTAAAGTTCTTTAATAAACAGAAAAGTGATTGTTTCCTAAGGTGCATGTGTGAAGAACTGAAGCAAAACCTGGCCTCAGTGGATGTGAGCATACAATATATTGATTTTTACAAAGAAATCTTTTGATTCTTTTCTTTCTTTTAGGGAAATGCACTGCTAAGCTTAGTTAAAAGGAAGAGAGGCAAACCAAATCCCAAGTTGTCTCTAATGCAGCTTTCTGAAGATGGCTTTATAAAACCAGAAAGCAAAAAGCCATTTTAAAGTGATTTGCAAGAAGAGTATATACCTCTACAGAGAAATCTTGGTTTGGGTCATTTGGATTTCTCTCTTTTTCCCTGGAAGCAGCTAGTCAAAACTGTCTGTATGCAACAGAAAGATAAAAATTTCAATTAGGTTGAGTGCTGTCATAAGCAGACTACATGAGAAGGTTTGAGATAATATGCATTACATATTGATGTCTATCAGCCCTGAGAACATAGCCATGTTTTATTCCATGCCCCTTTTGTAGGTTTGGCAGCAGTGGCACCCAATAAAGGCCTAATCATATTAATTTATGCCCCTATCAATTATGCATTCAGATTCCCCCGATAGCTTGTCAGTTTTTATTCACTATTTTCTGAAAAATACGCCTATTACAGTTACTGAGCAAATAGGAGGACTGTCAGAAACTGAGATTTAAAGAATATTACTTAAAAGGGGTGGGTTTCTTTAATTTATAAATCTTGTACTATCTGTCATGCATTTGTTAGTTTTAAAGGAGGTGACAGTGCAGGGACAGATGTCATGTTAAGGACTTTCTGAAGACAAGGAGAAAAGTCTCCTTAAGAAAGCTCTGTGATTTATTCAACTTTTCTTGGAAGAAAAGTGTTCTGTGGTCTGTAGATGCAGTAAAAATGTACCATCTTTGCTAGTTTAATATGGATTTGATTTTGTGTCTCTCAATTGATATGTATCTCTGAAGAACTTATCAGTTTACAAGGTGAAAATACTTTATTTTTCTGGAATGAGCAACAGTTTTATAGCCAGCAGTGTGGCAGTGTCTCAAACTGTGATCCAGCTCCATCTTTAGGGTTGTCACAAGTGGTAAATAAGACACAAAAATAGTTGTAGTGAGTGGAGAACCCAAACTTCCCAACTCAGTTACATCTACCGAGGAGTTGTAGGGCACTCTGTGCTAGCAACTTAGAAATGGTGTTAGTGTCACTGTGGGACACAGGACAAGTCCAGCCTACCTTATGAGACGTTCCACACTGTTTGAATGTGCCTGTCAGAGCATCCTCTTTAGGAGCAGAAGTGCTCTTTGGAAGAAAATCTCCCAGATTTCTCCACCTACCACCCTTTGATTCACATTGCTGGGCAGTCTGGGAGGTGACAGTCAGGACTCCTTTCTGTGGGACTCGTCTGGGCAATAAAAGCTGCATGACAGGGTAATATTTTTCAGCCAGGAGTGGGCATTCAGAGCAGGATGGTGGTAGAACTGGTCTGGAGACGGGACTGGCTGTTAGTCCTTTCTAGTCAAACCAGTAAAAAGGACTGAGGTTTATCCCCAAAAGGTGAAGCTCCTGTTCAAATCACTGGCCCCTCAACTTGTTTTCTCAGGCTTATTACAAATGTATTTAATGAAAAGAATAGATCTTGACACTGATTGTCACAATTCTCATTTCTTAACACTTGAAACCTGACTGCTGCAGTTTCACCTGCTTCCTACCACTGACCAAGAGAAGTCCCTTTTTGTCCTGCCTCTGACTGCGTCTCACTCATCCTAAGACCTCCACTTCAGCTTCTCCTCCTCTTCCTTGTTCACTTTCAACCTCTCCCTCCTACTTCTAGAGCAGCTAACCTGATTTCACATCTTGTTATGCCACTCTCTATGCTTCCAGGCTTTCCCTCCACCCTTTTTTTAAGAATGTGTTTTTTTCACGAAGGCCTTTAAGTGTGGAGAAAAAACTTTAAAGAAGGGAAAAAAAAAAAAAAGTGGGGGGAGGAAACCTCAGAAGTGCTAATGTTGCTGTTTTATCTTATCTGATATTCTGTGTGTGGGATTTGCCTCTCTCTGGGTGAGCCCAAAAATGCATTCCTTCTGGTTAAGTGGGGCTTAAGATGAAGACAGGCTGAAAGAGTTCCAGTTTTTGAGCCTGGAGAAGAGAAGGCTCCAGGGACACTTTATAGCACCTTCCAGCTGCTATAAAGGGAGCTACAGGACCAGGACAGCTGGAGAGGGATGTTTTTTGCAAGGGCATACGGATATAGGACAAAGGGAAATGGCTTTGAACTGAAAGAGAGTAGGGTTAAATTAGATATTGAAAAGAAGTTCTCTGTTGTGAAGGTGGTGAGGCACTGGAACAGGTTGTCCTGGCCTGGAAGTGTGCTAAGGCCAGACTGGATAGAGCTCTGAGCAGCCTGGTCTAGCAGGGAGGTTGGAACTAGATGTTCTTCAAGGTCCTTTCCAACACAAGCAAATCTCATTCTGTGATTAAGGATTTCAGGACATTGGTGGCAGGCCCAGAGTCTCCAGCAGAGGTCCAGGGGCTCTGACTTTGTCCTTGCTGCAATAAGTTTAATGCAGTCACCATAGGATGAGCTCTCTTCCTGGTGGCTTTTCTGGGCCCTTTTCATCTAGAGGGATTTCCAACCCATCTTCCACCATGCCAGGACTTCTCCCCTGCTGAAAAGTTCAGCAGGATAAGCATCATCCTTTTGCTTGATTCAGTCCAGAGCATTTCATGCTGTTTTGGAGAAAACTGTCTCCCCTTCCTGACAGGAGAGGAAGGTCTGAATGGAGAGGATTTCTTTTGACATTTGTGTTTTCACATTATATAGGAAATAAAAATAAACCCTCAGGTCTCTCCTTGGCAAAGCTCCAATACAGGGGGTAACTGAGGTTATGATTCTTGTTTTCTTCACCCAGTCCTAAGCATGTGCTGCTTTACAGCACTGTCCAATTGCTTCAATAATTAATGAAGGATGAACTCTTGCCTATTAATAAACTTGTTCTTCTTCCCCTACAAATTCACCCACCCTTGCAAAGTGTTTCACCTTCACAATAGGCTGTACCTTCCCTTTCCTCTGGCTCTTTGAAGATTTTGCTCTTTGTTCAGTGAAGTTCCCCAGTTCCAGGAACATATAAGGCATTACCTAAATCATCCGGTGTTTATTTTAGTCTGACGGTGTTAATGAGGCTTAGCTATGTTAAAGCATTTAAAATCTTTGTAGTATCTTAAATATATTGTATCTTAAAGTATCCCCTTCAGGTATGTAAGTATTATCCAAATCATATAAATGGAGAACTAAAAACAAATGTTTAGGGATTTGCCTGAGGCTGTGCAATAAGTCAGTGTCAGAGCCAAGAGTCAAACCCACCTATTTGTGGTGAGTCAGCCCACACTGGCATGGTTCGGTGTGTTCCTAGCATGGAAATCAGCCTATTCATTGTGCACAGTACTCATTTCAATCATTTCATAAACTGGCTCTCTAGTAGTTGCCTTCCCTTTAATAACAGCTTTCCCAGAAATACTTTTGCTTGCCTCACTCCATATACTTCCTATACATCGACATAGGGAGCATCATGTGGTATCCACAGTTTACATAGTTACTGGGGTTTCTTGTGTTTTGGGGTTTTCTTTCTTAAGAAGGCCAGAAATTAGGTAGAGAGAGGGGACTGTGTTCCTAAAGGGTTATGAAAATTTCCTGTCTGCCCTTGAAATTAAAAATTATCTGTACAACTATTTACCTTGTGGGGTTTATAGTAGTTCACACACCATAATTTTCCTTTCTCTACTTTTTAAGAATTAATCAAGGCTCTTAGGGGGAAAGAAGTGTGCATGTGAAAGGCAGAAAAACATACAGGTGCAAATATGTTTGAGAACATTTATGCTGGGAGTCAGTAATCCAAAAAGTGATGAAATAGTAAAGTGACAAGACCTGGCCTGAACATCTGAAACTTTGATGATGTTTGGCAGAGAAAATGAGACCAATTAAAGGGTGCCTTTGGGAAGCTTTACCTTGCATGACCAGAACTTCTACACATCTCCAGTGCACTTGGTGCTTTCACAGTGCTAATGCTCATGTGAATATGAATGGGTTTGCAGTTTAGTCATCCAGAGTTTAGTCTGCTCTTGGTTCAGATGTGTTTCTGTAACGCCTTTTGTTTCTGGAGAAGACCTTGTGGTAATTAGCAGTTCAGCCTGACCCTCTGCTGCTGTCTCAGTTCCCCTTTCACAGTATTTTCAGGTATTAGTGGAGTGAAGGATTCTCTCTTCTTCACTTGCTTTCTCAAGCTTCCCCATTTAAAACTGAACTGCCTGGGGGTCACTGGTTAGCGTTTAATAACTACACAAGCAGCTTTCTCTCCATCATTATGCTAGATTTTTATACTTCAGTATATTTGAGCTTAAGTATTTTCCTTGACTGACAGCCTGAGGATTATAGCATAGCACTCACAAAAAGGATAAAATTTATATATCTTTTAAACTCCAGAGACAAAGGCACAGAAAAACATTACGGGATAGTACTGAGATATTCTACCTCTTCCTAAAATACCATGGAAATACAATCAGTAGCATAAAAGGACCTAGAAGGAGGAGCAGAAATGTAGCCAAATATTAAATTAATCTATTTGAAAAAACAAAACAAAACAAAACAAAAAAACCTGAAAACAATATACTCTGGGAGACAAAACAGTTTCTGGGTGGGAAAAAAAGAAATACAGATACTTCTTCAGACAGCCTCTCTTTACTGTGAGCTGTAATCCATAGTGGGGAATAGAGCTTATTTGAGAGTCTCAGGAAGACAGCAAAGCAACAGTGCCTCTGCATGTGATTTTAGAAACAGCCAAGCCAGGCCTTTTTCCTGTACATTTCATCACCTAAATCATTCAGGCATGAGCCCCTGGTAAAATCAGAGCTATTGGTACGTGATACTGCAGTGATTGACCTCATACCTAATACCTTAAGGAGAAGAGCATGTGGAAGGGTTTTGAGACTAAAAACTTCAGGCTGAAAACATGCTTCGTCTCTGTTTCTGGCTGAGGAGAAGTGTGTGCTAGCAGTCAGCTGTTTTTTCACATGACTTTTGGGTTTAGGTGATCATGTGAGTGCCTGACAGGCAGAGTCAATGTATTTTCAATTTAGTACTTTTCTGTTGCAAAACAGTGTTTTGTAAAAATGGAAATCCTGATAAAAATATCTATTTCTATTCCACTTTCCATTCTTTTGAAAAATAAAAGCAATAATTAAAAACCAAAAATAAAACAGGGGGTGTAGAATGGGAGCTCCTCTGCACAAGTTTTTTCTGACAGGAAAGGAATACACTACTGAGAGTACCACATTTTTTATTGTTTTAATCATTAATTTCATACAGCTGTTTCAGAGGCCATAATTTCCAACTTGGATCTCAAGGAGAATACTCACAATAACAATTGACAGAGGAGAAAACTTACAAGAAGTGATTAGAAGGATGAAGAAAGTTATTAGGAGAACATGAAAAATTTCCAACAATATTTTCCAAAATAGAAGCAATTAGAGAATACTTGGTAAGAATCTACATGTATCTGAAAACTTGAATTCCCAAAGGTTTAAAAAATAATGCAGTTTAGTGTGAAGGTGACAAATAAATAATAAATTAGAGAAGCTCTTAGAAGTCTAAAGTTCCTGAAACTAAAGCCAAAGTGTGCTTTAACAGGGAGATTGTTTCAAATATGAAATAATTTTTAAAAGAATTGGAGAAATTACACAGATAGCGGCACTTGTAATAAAGGGAGTACACCGCCAGATTGAAGTGTATTAAAGATGGTGAAAGTACTATTCCTCATCTTTACACATTGACCTTGTTTCTGTGTTCAGAAACCATATAGAGAATTGTTGAGTTGGTCAATAAACTAATCCAGCCATCAATAAAGCACACCTTCTTGTTTATTAATATGTGATTAAAAATGTATATGATAAAAAGATATTGACTGAGCAGAGTTTGGGTGACAAGAACAATTATAGCTTCAAGCCTAATCAGTACATGAGCTGTTTAACCCAGTGAAAGTCAATAGTCTATTTCTGAACAATTACACATTTTGTTTCAAATAAACTATTTGGATTTTGCTAGTGGTCTTGTTTTCTCTTCATGATTTAGACATGAACACAGAAGCAGAGAGAAACAGCCACAAAATAAATCATCCAATATAATTCCACTTTATGGTCCTCGTATAATAAATTGGTAAATACACAGCAAATAGGATTTGTTTTAATTAAAACTTGCTAGCCACAAATAAATTAAATTTGGAATGTTTCTTTTTCAGTTTTATTACTAGTTGCACTGGTCTTAATCATATTTCTACAATGTCCTAATTTATTTATTCTTAAATATTTCTTTTGTTATTTCAAGTTAAAGTCATAATTTTGCCGCATCCAAAGGGTTCCATCTTGATTTCATTAAAGCAGTTTCTTAAACATAATAAGAAATTATAATCAAAAGCCATTTGATTTCTCCTTGAGTGATCTTTAGCTTTTAAAAACTTTCCTCTCAGCTCCATCACTCCAGAGAAGGATGAGAGAATATTCCATAAAGCAGGATGTCTGATGAAAAGTCAGTAGCAACACAGAAAAGTTTGAGCTGGGTGCATCTTTAAACACCAATATATTCCAGCCTAGTGGGCATTCAGCACAAACTGGTTGCTGGTGAATGGGTCATACATTCCTGAGCAAGAACACAGGGTCACTGGCTTGTCCCCAAAATGTTAACAATTAACCATGAGCCCAAAGCAAGCAGCATCAGATGACTGGGCTATCCACAAGCAGAACTTTTAGTGTTTTCAGCACTGGTTTGTTGTGCCAGCGTTCAAGATCCAGTTAAATCAGTGGTACTCCCCAAAGTGTTTGCAAGTTGTAAGTCTTTTAAGTGCCAGATCAGAAAGCTCCTTATCTATTCCGTAAGTATCATGTTCATCAAACAGTTATAGTGACTGGCACTTCCACAGATATTTTTCTAAGCTGCTAATCATGTCATCTTCTTAATTCCTTTACAGGAATAAAATGATAAAGACTTCAGAAACACAATCTTTTGCATTAAAGTTAACAAAATTCCCTAATTTCTTCTTCTCAAATGTGTTTGGTTTAGGTGAATGTAAAATTCACCTTGTTCTTGATTGCTGCTGTAGGAAGTTATTGTTTCATAGGGAAGAACAAATGAACAGAAAGAGAAACATGCCATTGTGCTCACATAGCCTTGAAAATTTAGGCTTTTTAGAAATTGGTCTTGACACTATAAACACTCTTTTCTGAGTACCTTCGTATTAATATATCACTTCTATTCCAACTGTAAGTAAAAGCCAATTGTATTTTCTCCTGACTGAACAAAGAGTCACTGACTCTTAAAACCAGAGTAAGTCCTCCAGGAGGTCAGTTCCACTTCATTGTGGTGCAGTTCCAACATTTTTCCTGGACATTTCTGATTCTGGCTTGTGAGGAGGTGGCAGACTGGTGTAGGCAGACCATTGGTACAATCCCAGCATGGCACCTGCTGGTCAAAAAGTAAAGCTTTCGTGTTCTCGCATCTTGTGAAAGAACACTCATAGAGTCAGATTTGGTTTGGTTTGAATGGTGGTGTCTGAAGCTTGGGAGAAGCCAAAGAATGCTTTTCCATATAAATGAGGGATTTCTATTTTTAAAAAATTCCTCTTTAAAGAGATGGTACAGTCTGTGCCTCAGGAGTAGGTGTGAGGGTGCAGCAGCTGTGAGTAAAGGGATTGCCCCAAAAGACAAGTCAGGTCACCTGAGATAAGAATCTTGCCCCAAGTTGTCTTCAGGAGAAGACAACTCTGTAGCTGCACAGTGGAGTTTAGGGGAGTCAGCCCCAGCAGCCTGGTCACTGTGGAGCTTACAGGTCATAACTTCTCTGCTAGATGAGAAAAGTACAAAAGGAAAGGTCTGAATCTCTTTTATCTAGGGCACTGATACGTCTGAGCAATTCCTAATACATTCTTATCTGAAGAAAGAGTTGGGTTTGATATCCATCTGTTTCAAGATAAGTGAGAGTTTCTCCATCCAGGCTGTGGAGGATATAAATATGCACAGAAGAAAACTTACTCCTGAAGAGAGGATCCAGTGCACTTTGAGATTAATAGGTGTGACTCTCCCACCAGAATAACATATTGCCAAGCAGTATAAAAGGTACTCCAGGAGGCAAATTTATTGGGCTAAAAATCTATTTTTCTGAGTTTAAATTTACCCATCTGCTTATCTTTAAACAGAGTCTGAATACATCATTGCTGATTATAGGCTCTGTTCCAGTCCATTACTTGATTCAGTCACATGCTTAAAAATACTAGTTCAATTAAGATTGTTGGTACATTTATGACTCTAAATATGTGTACTGTTGTTCTTTATTCTTCCACAGAATAAAACAGGAGTTTAATCCATTCTAGATTTTATTTTTAATGCTCTTCCTCAGCTTTTCAAATGAATACTCCAGCATTAATTGTTCAATCCTCAGTATTAAGGAAAAGCGAGTCTGAAAAGCAAATACCCAACATGTGTTGATTTATTAGGAAGGTGAATTAAATAAGTGTATAGTTACTAAAAGAAAATATATATTTTTCAGGTGCAGAGAACTTATGAAATCATTAAAAAGGATAGTGTTGAGAATTTGTATGATGGCTAAGAATTACTTTCTGGTTTTATTCATCTCAGCATCCTTACTTATTCACTTGCAGTGAATGCATGCAATGTCTGCTTTTACATGAGTTTTCCTCAAATAGTGAGAGTTCAAATGTACAGAATTTTCACTTCTGTTATTGTCAATACATTTTATAATGGATATTTAGTTTAAAAGCCATTCCATTTTTTTAAGGGAAAGCTAATCTGAAAACTTATTAAGAGTTACAAATTAAAGCTTCTTCTTCCCAAGCATTTACCACCTTTCTGACTTATCTGCTAAGTGTCACAGCTAAGCCTGCATATTCTCCTCATCCTCAGAAAGGTGGAGTAACCCTGGAGGGAAAAAAAAGGGAAAAAAACACCCCACAAAAGTAGTTTAAACACTGTAGGTCTTCTCAACAAGTTGAACTCAGTAAGAGACCAGTGCTCATCTGCCTTTAGGAAGGTTGGCTCTCTTTACCTCTTTGCAAACCTTCCCCACGGGTGAGGCCACACAGCAGGTCCAGAATATCTTCCTCTTCCTAAATTTACTTACCCAGACAACTCTGCCTTTCTTTTCCTATGTACTGGGGATATGGGTGAGTGGGTGTGGAGTTTGTGAACACATGACAAGGATGAACCAGACACTGCTAGTGGAAAACACACCCTCCTACACAGAAAATCAGAATAAACTTTCCTTTTACTCATCTGCCTAAACTCATACTGGGAGTGTCCAAGTCACTTATCATCGGTGTATTTATGAACAAACCTCTTCCCTTGGAACATGTGTCTATGAAATATTGCAGTGCTATTGCAATGAGTGCTAAATTTATACTCAAATGATTTATTGTGACCACCCCTACTGTTGTTTGGGGGCCTTTCGCATCACATACAGATACAGTCAGATTACTGCACATCAAAGTAGGAACATACTTTTATATAATGATCTATTCATTCACGATGAGTTATAGCCACCTCAGGGGTGGGATAATACAAGATTATCATCACAAGCAATAGTAAAGCTTTATTGACATGAATACCAGATCTTTGACTTGGTCAGATACACTGAGAAAAGCCTTTTTTTTTTCCTATTCTCTTCTATTATTACTGGCCACAGTAAGAGCAATCTTGCTCTGCAAGGAGGCTGATAATGTATAGGAGATACATACAGTAGGAAAGATACATTTTTCCATCAACATGACTTTTGTACTACATCTTGAAATTGTTTGTTTTGTCATTATCAATAATAAGACAGTTGTGGATGTCACGCCTACATTTTTTCCTCCGATATGGAAAACATTTGCTGTTACCTGGGTCAAATGTGATTTCTAAACAGCCAGATGGTCACCCTTCCATTGCTTAATTAAGATCATATTAGTTTTTCTGCTTCGTATATTGGTTTAAAAGTGATGGACTTGGAAGTATACATTTGTTTTGTTAGGAAGTCCAAGCACAGTACCCCATGTGAGCAGGAACAAGGCAGAGGCTCTTGTCTCCAGCAGGTCAGTTTTGCTATGCTTGCATTTGAAATAAGCTCTCTCTTTTACACACTGGGTACTTCACATATTTGAGGTCTCTAGAAGACATTAAGCAATTTACTCTCTAACGCTTCAGTCAAGCCTGTGGCTTGTTAGAGAAGAAAAGAGGTAGGCTGGTGGTGGTAAAGGCAGTGCTGTAGAGGTCTTCAGCTCAGAGGAAATGACGCTTTATTTGTTACAAGTTACCACTCAAAATAATGGTGCCTTCTGATTGCATCTGGACTCCTGACACTATCTTTGTACTCTGCTCTCATATAGCCTCTGTGCTACTAAAAACAGGATGAGTTTTCTCTTTTTACATCTGCATTTATTTATCCTACTTGTTGAAGTTACTGGAGGTACAATTTTACAATGCCACCATGGTTGCTGCTGGTAAAAAAACTGATGCTGAACTGCAGGTTTCTTCTGAATGAGAATCTGCTACAAAACAAAGAGTAGCAAATTATTGTCTCACTTACTGTCTTGGATCAGTGAATGAAGTTTAATCTAAGGCAAAGCAGACAGTTCATTTGGCTGTTTCAGTAAGTGCAGCAACTGCTTGACTCCAGGCCAAGTCTCCTCCAGCTGAGGTCAGAACCATGTGCCTGGTGAGTGCACTTCCATCTCTGACTGAAAGAACAGATTCTGGAGCTCTTCTGTATTCTAACATAGAAAACAGAAATTCAGAAGTTTAGGAGCAGGTTTTTTCCCTGTTGTTTGTTTCAGTCCAGCCAGATGTATGGCAATCTAGAGGACTGTTAGTGTCAAATCCATCCCCCTGAAATACTTTGAAGATTTTAGTCCAGTTCCAAATGGAAGTGCTACCCACTAAAATATGACTTAAATAGGTGCTTACTGAGAAATAAAAAAGTTAGAAAGGACTTGGACTCTACATTTGATTGCCCTTTTGCTATTATGCTTAACTTTGTTAGGACACACAAAAATTAGAAGAGCATTTCAGGCTCTATAAACATTTAAAGCCAGTAAGAAGTGAGAAAACAAAAGCTAATCACATGGCTCAGGACCAATCCCTTGAGCAGGTGCTTTGTCATTACACCATCATGCACTAGGAGATGACAAGGAATTTTCCAGGAAAAAAGAATTTTCCTCAAAATTCAGACTATGTAAGACAAAATATGCCAAGAAACAAAGGAAAAGAGACTGTAGAGTAACAAAAAGCGAAGCCACTAAGGTATATACCTGACGTGTCCACAAGTACAAGTGCTTTCAATGGTACAGACATGCACTTTTAGTCTATTCTGGGTCAGCACCTTATTTCCTTGTTCTCTCTTTTTTCCTCCCTCTCCTTCCCCCTTTTCACAAATAACTTTACAAAGCTTTTGTTTCATCTGCTCTTATGCAATGAAATATGAACACAACTTGACAGGGCAGTGGGGCTTTTCTGCTTATCTTCCTCACAAGCACCCTTTTGGCTTGCAGAGTTGGGCTTAGGCAGAGCTTTCTTCAGGAGTTATTTCCAGTGTTAAATTTACCTACATGGGGCCATATCTGGGGTAGATAAATACTAATCTTTTTCTTTTCCTGTTCCTCTACCACCACCCTATAGCATCTGGGTGCTTTTTTTTTTACAGCCTGAAGCTGAAGGGATTATATCATCCTATCCTTTCTATAAATCTCTGTTCCAAACAAATGAGATTAAAGTACAAAATGCCTGCTAATTTGGGGTATCCAATTAGAGATATTATGTGCTTGATTTTTCAACCTGTTTGGCATTCTGCATCGCTTGGCCTAGTCCATGCAAAGTGAGTGATTCACTTCAGCCCACCAGACTCCCACATTTCAAGATGGGCCCTCATCTCAACTAAGTATTGCCTCTTGGGGCAACTTTCCTAACACTGTAGAATCTTTGAGGTGGAAGGGGAATGGAAGCAAACTCAGCAGGTAAAATTCAGCAGCTGCTTTGCCACAAAGTCCTTCTTTCCCTTCTTGTAATTCACTACCTTGTACATGAGCTGTTCCCAGCTCTGTGACAAATTAGACAGGATTCTAGTGAATAAAATCTACAAAGTACTGATCTGTTCCCAGAGGAAGGGTACCTTGCAGGGTTTCATTTCTGCTTCAGGAAATTTGTGGAATATAATCTCTGTGGTCATGTATCCTAATGTATGGAAGCTGAATTGAGGTGTTCTGAACCCCTCAGGTCAGTCATTTCCTTAACATCCACGATGTGGTGGCTAGTGTTGAATATAAAACACATTTCCTTAGTTCAGTGGTCACACACACACACAAATTAAAATATGTTTTGAATCATCTCAGAAACACTTCTCTTGAAGGTCAGTTCTTTTTCAGCATTAGAAAGCAGACTCTATTCCAAATAAAAAGCATTAATTATGTAGCTAAACTGCATCAGCTAAAAATAGTGGAAAAAACTCCACATCTTGACTTTCAGAATTTCTACCATGTTTCAAATGAAATTCAGCCCAGCTACTCTGGACATCCTGCAATTAAGCATCCTTGCTCTTGGCTGACAGCATTAGTTGGTTTTTCCAGCCTTGCCCTCCTATCTGCCCTCCAGGTTCCTCAATAGAACAGCTTCTCTCTGCTCTCTCTGCACAACCTCTGTGTCCCCTTACCTAATCAGTCCCAGGCTCCTGCCTCCAAACACCAGTCACAGCTTTTCTCTCTGCCTGGCTTGGCTGCTTCTACTGCCTGCTCTGTCACAGGCTGAATGGCTTTTTCCTCTGTGTTGTATTCACGCAGAGACCTTTCTTCTTGACACAACCTTCAGATCACCTGGAGCTTAGGAGAGATAGGATTCCTACCTCTCAGATTCTGCACCAAAATTCAGGCTCACGGGGCAAACTTGGAGGTGGGGATTAAAGTGGAAATCTAGCCTCAACACTGTATACTCGAGCTTCTATTTGCAGAGAGGGACAACCTTTAGCAATGCCTTTTTCCTGCTAGAATAAAAGAAATCATTGCTGGCCATCTGTTCATGACACAGTTTCTAATATTTGTAAGTTAGACACATTTAGATAAATTTTCAGACAGAAAGGGGAAAGCACATTTTAAATAAAAAAGGTCACATTTTGAGGCTGTGCTTCAAAGCCTGAGGGCAGCAGAGCATTTCAAAGGAAAAAAGTTTCCATTTTAGTATGAGCAAAACTGTTTATTTTTCCATAACCTTGTTCTTGGAAATGGACAAATTGTTTTGGCAGGTATTTTCAAAATAATCTGCCCAGTACAGACAGCCAGCATATCAGTTTTCAGCCTAAGTGATGATGTTTTTTCTAAAGCTACATGCAGCAGAAAATGTGGTCTCTGCTGAGAAATGTTTGCCAAGCCCAATACAGGGAATGGCAGCACATCTACCTTAGAATATACATTATCACAGATTATGTCCTCTGAGGATTTCTGGTTCTTTTTCAAACACCAATTGCCTCATGGAAAGGCAATAGGGTCAGTGACTCTTCCCTATTTTAGGGGCCGAGTAACTAAAATAAGAGGAAAGGAAAAGAAAAACCAGGGATAGAATAAAAAGAAATCCTGATCAACTCCTTATTCCCCTGTTTATGCACCCCTTGGTGCCACCTCTGAGGGGCATCATTTGTGCAAAGGTCCTCTGGTCTGGAGTATTGCAGGTGTTCTTACACTGCATGGACACAGACATCTGAGATAACGTCCCTGCTGTAATTACTGATTTAACTCCCTGTGATGGAAAGTTTTGGGGGCTGTAAGAGTGGGCACAGCAGGTGCAGAAGATATCCTCAAATAATAGTTTAATTCAGCTGAGAGCAAGCAGCCTCCACACTCAGCTTGTATGGGTACATCAGTACATTATAAAAAACCCCAAATTCAAGTATTTCAGTGGCATCTGATGAAGCTCAGAGAAAAGGCCCTGTGGAAGAGAGAGGTGTGAGGGGGAAGCTGTGGTCAGGCTCCACCAAGACCAAGCAGGGTTGCTGGTGTGACCCACCGGGTGATGATCCCTGCCCTTGCTGTTACTCCAAGTTGTCTGGCTGGGGTGAACCCCAGAAAAGGCACTGGCCACAGATGCTAGAGACCTGAAGTAGACAAGCTGCATAAAATTTCATGCCACAGTCTGGCTAGCTTGAGAGAGTAAGGAACACAGTTAAGTGTAAACAGTATGTGATGAGATAGCCCCATGCAGACCAAAAACCTCCACTAAAAACCATCCCACCAGCAACAACAAATTCCTCAGCTTAAACTGCACCTCTCTTCAGAGGGAAAAAAAAAAGAAAGGAAAGAATTGCCAAATCAAACTGCTGACTCCTTTTTTCTTATCAAAACACCACAGCATACATCTTAACAGCCTGAAGTAAATCAAATGCGGGACCAGCTGGAACTGGCCAGCTCTTGACCCTCTGTTGATATCAGGTGTGTGCTGCACTTCTCTGGCAGATTAATTTGTGATCTCAAGTAACTCAGAGCCCCTAAAACTTTCAGTATGGCTGTTAGGACAAAGCTGAAGGTTTTCTTTGGAAAGTGCCGCCACTAAAAAACAGTTGGAGTTCTTCTCACTAGACAGACATACTGCATTACAGATGTCAGATGACTTTGTTCCTTCTGTATCTCTTATTTTTAAACTCACACACAAAGCAAGTGTGGGACAAAATTCAGACTTATGGGCAAAGCCTGCAGGTGTGCATCTGGATGACTGGCTTTTGCACATGGAGCTTCTTCTTGGGGGGATTTGGAATTGTTCATAGAAATGCATCCCTGAAGAAACCTTTCAGCTCGGGAAAAAAAGTGGGAGAAGATATGGGAAAAGTTGTGCAGAGCGCATGGAATTGAGAGCAGCTCACAGAAGGCGGCTCCGAGAGTGTGCCCGTATGTGTGATCAATATAATCTATTGCGAAAGAGAGCCTCGGTGTTTCTGTGGGGGAAAGAGACTTAGAAAGAAGGTCTTTAATTATTACCTGCAGAGAAGTTAAAGTGTAACTCGGCAGTAACGTACTCCAGTGCCAGTTTTGGGGGGTGGGGGCGGTCTCCAGCAGCCAATCTGCCTGAAGTGTGTACGTGCATGGGAAAAAAAAACCTGAATTTAAAGCCATATTTAATTTAACCATGAAGGGAAAAAACAAGACAAACAAAGCATTGACGAGGCAACAGCAGAAAGAAAAGGAGTTCATCCTTCAGGCTGCTGACCTCTCTTTGTGCTTCGTGCGGGGGAGCTACCGAACAGGCTCTGGAGCTTGGAGCACCCACGCGTGAGCTTGTGTCCACCCCCCCACTGGTGCTTGTACCACACCTCCCATAGAGCCAAATCCTCCGCCTGTCTGCCACGGCCTTTTCCTCGCACACGCTGCTCAGGGGCTCCGGTCATAGTGCCCCGCCCGCTCCGACCGCATCCCCCCTTCCCGGGGCCGCCGCTGCCCCGCAGCCTGAGCGGGGAGGGGAGGCGGGCGGGGGCCGAACCTGCGCATCTCCTCGCGCCTTTGGAAAATCACCTCCTCCCTACAAAAAGGGCAAGGAGAGCCCTGGGGTTTCCAGGGTCACGACGATGTATTTATATACACACCTTTATTTTTTTTTTTTTTTTTTTTTTTTTTAAGGGAGTTTTGCTTCTTCGGCAGGTCAGCGTGTTAATTAAAAGTTGATCCAGGTTGGTCACTTGTAGTCCCAGATGAGCTATTAACATAGGAAAATTACTATTTTTTTAAAGATACCAACATTTAAAAACTCGATAGAAACTCCATTTCCTTCTTAGTATTAACTAGCAGTCTCACAGAGAAAAATTATTAGAGCTATAATTAAATATGGGTCTATTTTTGAAGAATGTCCTGCAAAATAGCCCCAAAATATGATGAAGTAATTTAATTTTTTTTTCCTTTGGCACTACAGGTGCTAGCTATGTTTTCCCTCCATTTCCCACACTATGTATATTAAACAGGGTGGGAACATTGCTCTATTGCAGGTGACGACCCCAGACTTCGCTAGAATATTTTGCTCCTCGCTATAAAATTATGAAGTGGGTCTCTCTTTCAAAATCTCTATATTGGTTTTTATAATTACCTCGTGATCTAAACTTCTTCGCAGTCTATTTCTTAAAGGATAAAAAAAAAAAATCGTGAAAGGAAGTGCGGGGGGCGGGGGAAGAAAGAAACAAAGTTAGCTGTATTAACATTTGTGTTCGCCTCATCCAGGCTGTCAGTAACTTTTCCTGGATCGGGTCCTATGTTTCTATAGGCGCCCTGCTGAGGCGCGCGTCTGCCCCTGGCTGCCCCGCCCGCAGCTCGGCCTGACCCCGGCCCCTCGCAGCCCCAGCCCGGCCGCTCCCCCCGCGCTCCGCCGCCTCCCCGGGCTCCGGCCCTCGCTCCGCGGAGCGCTTGTGCTGCACGCCCCGGAGTTGATCTGTCACATTCCAATGGAGAGCCAAATAACTCCTAGTATTATTTATTGAAAAAAAAAAAAAAAGGGGGGTGAAAAAAAAAAAAGAGATAAATAAAAAAGCAAGGAAAACAAGCAGACTGCCCCCACCCCTTTCATCCTCAAGGTTTTATTCTTTCTTCTGGAATGTTTTCTCCGTGGCCGGTAAAACGCAGTTCACGGCTTTGCTTTGCTTAGCTTTGCCCTGGGCCGAGGCTGACCGCCGCAGTCCCTCCGGGACAAGCAGCCGCGGCCGGAGCCCAGCGCCAGAGGAAGGAACTCGGCGGAGCCAGCCCCGAGCCGAGCCCAGAGTCCTGAGCCTGGGCAGGCGCTGGGATTTAAACCCGGCCCGGTCTTGCTGTTACCAGAAGCGCGTGTTTTGTTGGTTTGGCTTTTTGCTGATTTTTTTTTTTCCCCTTTCTCCTTTGTAAGATACGGAAGGTGAATAATGAAATCCCTTCGCTAATAGTTTATGAGCCATGAGATTGGAAATGTGTGCGGATGGACCAGCGCGGCGGGCTGCGCGTCACTCGGGAGCTGCGGAGCCGGGCGCGGGGAGGAGAGGCACTGACTGCCGGGGTCGCCGCTCCGCCGGCGGAGCCGCCACCGGGGCCGGGGGTGCCGAGGGGGCCGCGACTGCCCGTGCGGCCGGGGCACTGTCCGCGCCCGGGCACTGCCCCGCCGGGGCCCCGGGAGAGCGGCTCAGAGCGAGAGGGCCGGGGGCGCCCTGCCTCACCCCCGTGCGCTGCCTGACACGGGCTCCTGCGCGGCCCCGCGGGCGGCACAAAGGCAGCGAGAGCCCGGCCCGGTGCTGCCGGGGCTCCGCCGAGGCCGCCGAGGCCGAGGGGCGTGGGGGCGAGCGGGGAGCGACCTTTAGAACCAATTTGGAGGGAACTGGGGGCGCGGCTCTGACAGGGGTGACGAAAGCCCCTTTCCTCGGCCATCCTGCGGCAGGTCATGTACACGGGGACGGGGCAGGAGCGGGCGGGAGCTACGCCGCTGCCCCCCGCCCTCCCGGTACGCGTCTCGGTACAGGCACCCGCGCCTGTACAGGAGCGGACATTTCCCATCAAGCCCTTGCCACGGGATGTCCGAGGGCATCGCTACCTCCCTGCCATAAAAACAAACCGCTCATCAGCTCCGCTCGGTGTGTGCCATCGAGAGAAGTCGCCTCGGTGCGAACGGGCACCATCTGTCCTGCCATTCCGGGAGACGCAGATATATTTCTTTAGACAGGTCAGCAGTTCTTCCCGGCCAGCCCTGTCAGGCACCTGTCAGGGGAGAAAACCTCTTCATAGCTGCCGCGGTGGGATCCTTATCAGCGGCAGCCCCTTTGCTGACAGGGCCCAGCCTTAAGCTTCCCGCAAATCAATGTCCTCGGGGGACAGGGGGCTGTCTTTACCGGGGGAATGCCGAACGTGCCGGGAGCGCTCAGATTTCCTACAAAACGCGGGCGGGAGGGAGAACGGAGGGGGGAGCCGGCCCCGGGCAGCCCGTAGGCTGCCCGACGAAGGCCGGCGTGGGCTCTGAAGCAGGGGCTTCCCCCCTGGCCTGAGCCGTCGGGCCAGCTCCGCTGCCCACCCGCAAGGACGAGGTTCCCGCGGCTCCCGGGGCTCCGCTGCCCCGGGCGG